>NC_081446.1:15537763-15557624 GCF_007210705.1 Tigriopus californicus
GATTTTTCCTCGGGTAAAACCAGTGGAATAATTGCCTTATGTTAACTTCTTTCAAACCATGAAAACAGAGATGAAAATGCTAAATCTTTAGTAAAAATGAAAAAAAGACCATAACAAAAAAAAACCTTACATCCTTGTACATCTGTCAATTTTTTGACGTCATATTTTCTAAACTACGGATAATACGTTACTTTTCAATTTTAGGCCATCTTTTTCTGCAAACTTGGTGCTGGAGGTGGTGTTGCCAAACGTGTACAACCTTTGTTTTATGCCATTTGATGCTAATGCGTGTCTTTTCTGAAAAGTATTGATTTTGCGTTACTTTTCGGTAATCGTTCAAGCTCTGGAACGAGCATGGAGTTTTAAAAGTAGCAATTTTGGAAATTTTGGCCACCGCGGAAGCCTTTTGGCAACGCTGAGTGAGGAACGTTCTCTCCACTCGGTGCTGAGAATGTTGTAATGCATGGAGTATGGTGTAATGTAACTTTCAACTATGCTCTTAAGACTTTTAAAGACGTTTTTCGATTTCAACAAATCAAGAGGCTCAATTGGTGTTTTGCCAAAGAAGTAAGGTGTCGATCAAAAAAAGCATAACATGCCACCTAAAAAATACGTGATGTATTTTGGCATATTTTGGCTCATCTGACAAAATATTTTGTAAATCAAAATCATCAGATTTAGAAGTTGCACGTTTATGTCAAATGTCATAAGCAAATATAAAGCCGGATGTACGGTACAGCAGTTGTAAATCAAAATCATCAGATTTAGAAGTTGCACGTTTATGTCAAATGTCATAAGCAAATATAAAGCGGTTACTTAGCTGTCACAAGTTGCATGGTCCAGTTTCGTCAAAATGGGGCCACATGTTGTTCCCTGAAGACCACATGGACATTGAGTACGTTTGGGTCTCAAGCAAATCCTTTTTTTCATTGTGTGGTGCTATTTAAACTAAGATTATATGATGCCTATTTTGGCTACAAGTTTTTTATGAATGATCTTGATAAACCTAGTTATGTGGTTCACTTAAGTTTCATGAAAACCAATGCCATTTTTAGGAATGTTTTTTTATTCTTAAGGCCAAGAATTAAATATCGACTAAACTTTTAGTCACCCTTTAAGTTGGAAAACCTAACCCTTAAATAGAATACCGCAATTTTTAGAGCAAATGATAATGTAACATTGAATACCAAACCTAAAATAAATGTAGGAGGAATTTTGAATTTCGTTTCCAAAGAGTATTTCCGTAATTTGCTCAAAATGACTTCTTTACCATTTTTAACTGATATATTTTCGTTTCAAGGAGAGGAAATAGCCCATTCGAGGTCGTAAATGTGTGTTTTATGTTAATTAGTCATCGTCAAGGTACCATCAGGGCAGTTTTGACATTCAACTTGCAAGAGCTAAGTAGGTACTTTATAAATGTCCACGAAATTTCTACTGAAGGTTCAAATAGCATATCTAATGATTTTGAAATTACGTATGTTTGGACTGATGTGCCTTTAAGTGTGTTTTGAGTGTCAGTTTTATACTATATTAGGCTACAACTGCCTTCATTCAAAAACAGAAATTGAACTTTCTGATTGACTGATATCGCAAGACTTCTTTTAAAGTCTTAAGAGCATAGCTGAAAGTTGCCTGATGGCATTCCAAGATTTCTGTGCATCACAGGTTTGAATACTTCTTGGATAATCCCATTAGCAGTACTTGGCAACACTTAGTCCTATTGTTTTTGTTGATGTCAAGTCACGAAGCCAAAAGTGACCAACCAAGAACAAAATTGTCCCAGTGTCTGTGGCCATAGTGTGAACTAAAGCCTATCATAGCTAATCAAACTGCTGAAAAACCCATCCATGGCACTCAAATTCTTTTTATAAATCGGTTCTAGGCTCCCATCACTCAAAAGCTAGATCCATAAGAACCGTTAGAACTACCATGATAGAATCCGAAAACCCCATTTCTTGGGCAGCCTGAGAAAATGTCAGCTGACAATAAACAGTGTTTTCAATGAGTGGTTTTCGCCAGTTGGGTGGACTTTATCCAAGTCTGAACCCGTCCTACACGCCCCCAATTGCGGTCACTGGTGCTCAATGGCCGGTCTTGGCCTGTGCATGATGACGGCCCGTTTCGAGTTTCCCCGAAGTCCACCCTCTGACGCATCGCCCGCACTCATCGAGGCCTATCAATCGTGGCGGAGCTCAGCCCAATTCTTGTCCCGCCCGCCCTCGGAGTGCCCCGCCTGTCACGCTCCCATCGTGCTCAATCACATTGACCGAGCCGGCCAATCGATCTTCACTTGTCAAAACGCGGAGGTGGGTGGGTCAAGCAGAGGAGTACTGTACCGGGTAGACCTGTAGGTTGTTCTACGAAGATGGAAACTATTTCTTCACTCACCCTCGATCATAAATTTCTAGACGCTCGGTTGGCTAAACAGTGCAATAAACCGGTTTGTGATCAATTGATCAATTCCCAGGAGAAAACCTGGCAGAAATAACAGTAATTCGTTCCTTTTTTGAAAATGGAACTGTAATCCCATCACATTTTAAAATATTGTAATTGTAACGACCCCCAAAAAACAAAAAATTTTACTCGTTAATCGTTCCTTTTTTCCATGCTTCAGAGTGGCCTTTAAATTTTCGTGTCTGTTTTAGCAACTGAAGAAACTCGAAGCTTTTTGTCAATCTTAAAAGATTTTTTTTTATGTTGTCATACACCCTAAAGAAGGAAGCTCAGGGCTGAAAATTGTGCTTGCTCTTAACAATAATGAATGTGTATGTGTTATATCATACTTGTAAAATGGTGGTATGCCATGTCGGTTGAACATAACCGACATCATACCAATCATCAGCTAGAGAAAGATTGACTACCTGTGGAACCCCACATTGGCAAATCTCTTTTCAGACTATTTTTGTAAGACAAATCTAGATTGGCTTTAGGGTCAGTAAACCTTTCAACACGTCTCGTATCTCCTGTTTTCCACCTCGGGTTCCACCCATATTACACCTTGTCATTATGAAACAATAAAACAACTTGCTGCCGTGCTCCCTTCGACGATTCTATATTTTAGATGACCCACTATTCAGTTTTAAACGTGACTTTGATCGGTTTTTGTCAACGATCCCAAACCAGCCCTAAATTCAAAAGTAGGTGCCTTAGAGCGACTAATTCAAGCAATTTACATGATCAAATATTTCATGAATTATAAGTCAAGACTCCGATAAAAAAAGATTGTCCATATATGGAGCAGAAATTGGAGAGGGTTACACAAATCAAGATGTCTTCCCAACGCATTGGTTCAGCTCTTTCGCACATCCGAACCGTCAAACTTTTGCAATTTGTGCTCGATGTAAAACAACATATTTCATGGGAGTCTAATTATGACTCCACGTGACTTATAGGGAATTTCATTTCCTTGTGTCGGCAATTACAAACCCAAGAATTGAAGCTAGAAAAAAAATACCTAATCGAAGTATCTACGCTGAAACCAAGTGGAGCCTTTTATGCAACACTTTGAGGAGTAGTTTTTTTATCTTGTCCCTCTAAACTGACTTTGCTCCCCATTTTCTAGTGTCCTTGGCCCTTCAACGTATATGATCCGGCTCACTATTCCGGACGAAGTGATCCTCAACTCTACTTGAAGTGGTCAGAACTGCATCTTCAACATGTCCCACGAAACCCAAATCCAGCATCTGCAGCAAAACCTGTTGCAACGTCCAAATCATTATCTGACACAGTATCAAAAACAACACCAACACCAAGCCCAGCTCCTTCCGACTTGGAAATCGGTGCTAGACCTGGGCCTGATCTCGGTTCAAAGCCATCAAGTTCTCGCATCACTGAGATTCCCTTGCCGTTGGATTCAAGGTCAGCGTCTCAGAAGCCGCCCCAACATGTCAAGTCTGGCGTGGTTGATGATGGGACCCAATCTGAGGAGACGATTAATAATTGTCGCTCTGGACCAGCCAAAGATGAGCCTAACTCCAGCATCGATGTCAATGAGTCGGGTCCGAGACAGCCTCCTTCGAAGCTCGCATCGATTTTTGATGACTTAGATTTAAGCGAAGATGACGACGGAGTGGCGGCCGCACCCGCGGACGTTCATTCGGGTTCCAATCCAAATCCAGTACGACCAGTCTCAGACAATAGCATTCCAGCCCCCTCTCCAGCTCGATCGCTCTTGAGTGAAGAGGACTTTGGGTTTATGTCACCCTTCTCCGGACAGAGTTCGCCGTGGTCGCCCCGGGGAGGCGTGCCACCCTCGCCGAGGACGAGTGAGACGGACTCGGAGTTTAGGTGTCCCATTCCCAAGTACTTACGAACCGTCAGTCAGATGCACTTGCCTCAGATGCTCTCCCCCTTGCCTCTCACGCCATTGAGGCGAGACGATTATGGTATGTCCGATTCTGAGTCTGACACGGCGGCTCTCACTCCCAGAGTCGATCGAATGAATGATTTCCGCTTGAGCGCGGCGTCGACCAGCCCCCACCGAACTCTTAGTCCTCAACGGAAATCGAGTCCTAATGAGGTGATTCGGCCCGATCTTGGAGCTTCGGCATCCGGATCGGCGCCCAGTGATGTTGAAATCTTCAAGAGTCCACCCGCTAGAGTTGACAGTCCGGTCCGAGCTCAAAGTCAAGGCAGTCCTGCCGGATTATCGCCTATGAAGATGGTGCTCAAGAAAGATGGATCCAATGACTCTTGGCAAATCAATCCGAATGAGAACAGCAGTTTACCCTTGGCCTTACCCGATTTGGATCAGAAGCCCGTGACTGATGTTGATGATGATGACGATGATGGTCAGACGCACAAATCAACTCCTCCCGCCCTAGAGCCTGAGACGCCTATAGCTGAAAAAATGTCCTCGCCAGTCTCGCCCATCAAATCATATTCAAAGAAAAAGAGTGCCAAAGCATCACCCGACAACCAAGTCTTGGGCAGTCTGAGTAATCGCTTATCAATGAATGTGGGTGTTCCAATCTCTATTGTTTTGCCTAATTCAACCCATGACCTCCCACCTCCATCTGAGAAAGAAAATCAGGAGTCGTCAGCAATCTACATCAGCAATCTCTCCAAACGCTTGAACTTGACCCCCGACGACTTTGACCGCGAGTTCAAACACTTGGTCAAAGGACTGGGACAGGACCCCGTGAGCTTGGACTTTATTCAAAAAGTGCAAAAATCCTTTAAAGCACATCAAGGCCATGCTTCGGATCGATCTGCCCCTAAGCTAGTGTTCCATGTCGGTGATGGGAAGGCTGCGATTGATCTGCCCCAAGACACCATGGACGTATCTGTGAATGCTCAGAAGGATAATGTGTCCATGTACTTGTGCTCCAATTCCGATGGAGTAGAAGGCCAAGCTTTGAAAGTGGCAATTGCCCCAGGAACACTAACTACGCCGGAGCGATATCGGCCGAAGCGAGGACGACCGAAGAAAGTCGTTCCTGAAGTGCCCGGTCCCACTCGATTCCCTTGTCCCGAGGAAATCCTGAATCAGTCCCACCAAATACAAGTGGGTGAGAACGATGGGTTGCCCTATTATGGTCCAGAGTTCCAAGCTTTCCTCAATGATCCCGAGCAAGTCGCTCAATTCAAGCATCACATCCAGCTGCTGATGCAAGATTTCCCCCTGGACCAAGCTTGGCTTCAGAGTGGCGTTGATCCAGTGGTAGCCATGCTCATTTGTCGGGCTTGCTCCAACATGGGGGGGCCAATTGACTTCCTCGCCGTGTTGAATTGGTATGGCAAACTGACCAATTACGAAACTTCCAAATCCCAACAACCGACCGATTCCAATCCCTCTCCATCAACACCCAGCATCAGTACTCCTCCGTCATCAAGGAAAGTGATTGCCCACGTGTCGCCAATGTCAAGTCCTCCGGGAGCAAACTCCCCCAAACCACCCACGACCAGTCCAGTGATTAAGACTGAGATTATTGACTTACCTTCACCCTCCATCGGGAGTAACAAGTCGGTGATCCCTGGCTCAGTTCGACCCGGCCCCCGGAGCGTCATCGAAGTTGCCGGCCAAGCACCAGCTACTAGTTCCGGTCTAGTGGGCAAGGGCAAATATAAGATGACTTGCACTGTTAATAACAGCCTTATTGGACCTATTTGCGTGGAAACTGAGGCTGAAATGAAGGCTGTCATGGCCATAATTCGTGATAACTCGGCCAAAAGTGCACACCGCGGTCAGGCTTTGATCAAATCACCTCAGTACTTCAGTGATGCCGCCAGTGCGAGGAGTCTCTTAAGTACTGAGATAACGGCCTACTTGGACAAGGCCTTTACCCAAAAAGGACTGAGTGAGAATGTGATCGGAAAGAAGAAGAAAAACTACCCCAAGCGGAGTCAGGTGATCAAAATTGATCCAAAAACGGGGGAGAAGATTTATCCCCAAGGTGCCAACAAGACCGAGATATTGAAGATCAAACAAGAATTTGATGAAGCCCAGGCGACCAAAAAGCTAGAGGCTGAAAGAAAAAGAAAAAGCGACTTAATACAAGAGAGTGAGCTCAAAGCCAAGCGAAAAGAAGAAAAAAACAGCACTGAAGCCCATTTTGAAGCAGCGGCCACCATCTTATCCATATCCTCAGTGGACTCGACTCAAGCCGCTTCATTCGCACCACGAACTTCTGCCTCCAAACTGTCTCCGATCAAACCTTTTGCTGTTAAGTCTGTTCCAGTACCCTTCAGCCCGGCAAAGCCGCCGACTTCTGTCCCTCTTACTACCTCAAATCTTCTCAACCTGAGTCCAACCCGGAATTTGCCCACTCCTCAGAAACCACAATACATGATCCATACTTTGGAACCACCACCACCTCAAGTGGTCTCAGGCCCTACAAGTGAGTCTGCAATCACTCCTGCAAATTCAAATTCAGCCCCAGTTTTGACCAAGAGACCGGCCCTGCCCCAAATGCAACCCCAACCTCCAAATAAGGGTCGGAGAAAGTATGGAGGATATAAGGCGAAGAAACCTGCCCCTAAAGTTAGGGAACCTGTTAGCGACGAAAAGAGTCAGTCCATCGCAGCCAAGATCTTGGAACTACCCTTGAGCCGATTGTTCGCCGAAGTAGAGGCCCCCACCCCACCACCCCCAAAAGCTGAACGGCAACGGACTTCGACACGAACACCCAGGACAACATCAGCTCAAAAGGTTACCACGACAAAAACCAAAGTCGATCTTGAGGCCAAAAGGCCAGAACCTCGAGCATCCTCCAACTTGCCTGAAACCAAACCAACTGCGAACTCTAAACCATCGGTTTCTTTGGATGCGCCTAAAACGACGTCTACTAGTAATATTTTTGTCAGAAAAGGTCAAGAGACGAAAGTACAAAGGCTTTTGAAGAAGCGGAAGGTTTACTCAGGCTTTGCGGCTCAAAAGTCAAGTGAAAAGCCACCTGAAACTCGCCAAGAGCCGCCTAAATTAGCCTTTTCCAAGGCTGACAACATTGGTGGTGTGAAGCGTTTAATCAAATCCAATGGAGAGGTGGTGGAAATCCCGGTCGCTAGTCAAAACCAATCCATGGCCATGGCACGAAATGCTTCTTCGTCGCAAAACACCCCTTCGAAAAGAGTGAAGAAGCCTGCCAAAACTTCTCAAGAGGAGCAAGACATCCTTGCTGACTTGTTCAAAGTGGCGGAAACTCTGGACATTCCTCCGGTGGTGCCTTCCCCAATTCGAAGCAATGACCCTTTCGAGTCCAATAACGCCATTAACGACTTCAATTTGGCTATGGGAATGGGAAATCCCATTGGAGACGATGTTTCGCAAGTCTTATCTTTTGAGGACATGTTCTAGCCGACTCGGTGAATCAATCCATACAGGTATCAAGATATTCAGTTATTTAGGGTGATTTATTACCTAGTCAATACATCATGAAAAACGTGATTAAACACCCATTGCAATCTTCATAACACAGTACTCTCCTACCGTGATGAGTTACAGTTCGCGGGGTCCAAAGCAAGTTCTAACATTATAGAGATGGTATTTTATCTTTGCCTTTTTCCATGGGCAGTTCCTCGACAAATAGCTTCTCTACGACCCCCTCTTTCTCCATATCTTTCATTTCAATCTCTTGGTCACCGGACAGCTTCTTCAACCCCACGTGAATGTACAGCAACACGCCCCAATCTATCAGGAATAGGGCGGCCAAAACGAGGAGATAAAGCTGTGGAAACAATTCCACAGTACTCCTGTACAAGATTCCAAAAATTGGACTAGAGGCGATAGGTATGAACGATTGTATGGCTCCAATGATGGACAGGATAGTCCCGAACTCGTCTGGCTCCACGTACTTTGATATCATACATCGAAGCATGGTGAAGGATGTGGCGTCCAGGAAAGCGATACAAGCTCCCAAGTAAAGCATCCATTCCGAAGAGGCGAACGCCACGATCAAAGTCTGAATGAAGCAACCCGCGATATCGATGAGAACGATGGTGGAATCCCTGAATTTGAACTTTTGCGTAAAGAGTGGAATGGTGATATACTGAGCCGAGATCCCGATGATTCCAACTATCACTGAGAACCGTGTGTAATCAACCATGGTGAATTCGAGTTGTCGCCGCAGAAACAGATACGTATTGGACCATTCGCCCACATTGATGAACATTTCCATCTCAAAGCAAAAGACCATCAGGATCACGATCGTCCTGAGGTTGCCCTTTCGCTTCTTCGTGAGGGCTCTGAATCCTCTCTTGACGTTATTGATGTCAAATAGACTGGTAAACATCTGTTTCTTGGTGATCTTGACTCGGGTCTCCACGTCCACCTCGATGGCGTCAGGTCCCATGGCCAAGCGAGATCGTTTGGAAAGCCTTCGCTCTCTAATAGCAATACTGTCCTTCAGAAAGATCAAGATGTAGAGCATGGCCAATATGGATAAGGCCATACCAATCCCAAAATTGAACATGAATCCCAATTTGGTCTTGATGACGCCGCTCAAAGCCTTGCCGATATTGAAACCCACGGGCCAAAGCCCAGACATGAAGGCCACGCGCTTGGTTCTGGTCTCTGGACTTGTCACATCAGCCAAATAAGCATTGACGGACATGAAAAACACCACGAATCCGCCCGTGCAATCTTGGAGACACTGAAGGTTCAAAATCATTGGTTAGCACGACGGACGAAGATAATCCTTCTTAAGTGAGACAATCGCTGTTTACCTCGAATAAGAGATATTCCGCTTTCAGTTGATAGAAGAAGTAGGCGTTGATCATGAAGACTCCATTGTTAAAGACGAAACCAAACATTGAGGCCATGATGAGGAACTTGCGCCCATGGGTGTCCGACCATGGTCCAGCAAATAAAGCAAACAACACGGAAGGAAATGCTTGCAAGATGCTGTTGTAGATCTTCAGAGTGGAGACGTATTTCTGGACTTGAACTTGTTCCTCTTTGTGTTGCTGGATGTTGTCACAAACGTCCTCTGAAAAGGCTAGATTGACCTTGCATACCTTGGTGATGTACAACTCCGATGCCACAATCATGTACAGCCCTTGGGAGATGGCAAATATCAGGTAGGCAGGTTCCACGGTGATGTTTTGGAAGAAGCTCTTGACATGGCCCCCGATGCTTTTCTTGGGGGTCTCCAAGGTTACCGTTGGCACCTCCTTCATGTTGACCAACGACTAAAATGCCTCTCTGACAATCCCAAATAGTTCGTGTCAGAGTGGCCATCATCCTTATCTTCCATGAATGCCGAGAAATGGTGGTTACAATCCCCTTTGGGCCCATTCCCCACGTTGTTCTACAACTATAATGGGTGAACGTACTCTGTTGAGATAAAACAATGTTTCGTTGGGTAGTTTAGGGTCACTCCAACCGCAGATATTGTGCAGTATCAGTATAACTAGGCTAGTTACGTATATATATATTCCTTGCATAAAATGTGTGAAACTCGATGATGCAAAAATCCGAACTGTAATGAATATAGGCCAATGTTTAGATGGGGAGATGTCCATGGGATTGGGCATCAACGACTTTACATCCAAAATAATCGAGAATTGGATTCACTGAAGGATATCTAGAATCCCAGACACATCTTGTCCAGCTCGATATCTCTTAACCCTCGCCAAAGTTTAATGGATTAGGGATATATTTGAGGTTCTTGTAAACGAAATCATGCGGATTGGTGGAGATCAAATTCATTCTGTCCTTTTGTCTTCGTCATGGTAAAGCCTTGGAATAGCACTGGCATGTTAGCTCTTTGCTACCGGGTCATCCACATGCACTTCAAAAGAAGTAAAAATAACTTTTTAAAGTTAATCTACTTTTCTATAAGAACGACGAACTCGTTAATGTGTCTGTAACCTATGTAAAGATGATTAAAAAAAAGACAAATTCCTAGTTAAAGGATGCTATGTTTTCTTTTCAAAGAATGTAATTTGAAACACATCATATAGCCTTCAGCTAACAAGGATTTTCTTTCGCGAAAACCGGTTTTCATGGGTATAATTTTCAATCTCCTGTACGTAAAAGAAACCAAATGCCACTGTCAGAAACTTTATTTCATTGACTTTAAATTAGTTTCCAAGAAAAAACATCAATTAAAAGAAATTGAAGTTCAAGGTATAACCGTTCATATTGTCGATACACAACCGTTTACAAGCAGCATCCTCTCCATCATTCAACCGTTTCAAAGATGACGCATCTTTGTCCTCACTGACATGTTCCACAGCGAGTGGATTCTCATCCTCATCGACATTTTCCGTAGAGGGTTCATACTCATCATCATCGACATTTTCCACAAAGAGTCCAACCTCTTCGTCATCAATCTGATCCGTAGACAATGGGTCCTCTTGCCCCACGGCCTTTTGTTCTATGGATGAATATATATTAATTAAAAATCCTTATTGTAAAGCTTGTCCTCTATGCTCTAACCATTTTCCTGCGTAGGGTCAGTCTTGGCATTTGATGAGCTATATCCGGAAATAAGTATCGTCATTTTGTTTCTCTGAGGCCTTGCGTTTGAAATATATTCCAAAGCAATTTTGGGATTTCGCCAACCAAAATGAGTCGACATTTGAAGACACGAAGCATTATTATCAGCTGCAAGGGAAGCAGCCGTCCGCCTGGAATAGTGAGTAAGAAAAGTAGATTAACAATCGAAATAGTCTCTACCACATGCCAAATACATGCCTAAAGCAATGACCCGTATAACCGTCAGGGTTTGGCAGACCAAGCCAACTTGCGATTTTCTTTCCAGTATCAGCCAGCGTGTTGATTCCAACTGGAGAATTCAAAAAAACGCACCCTTTCTTAGTCTCATTTTTTCCGGTGAAGAATAGAGGCTTGGACTTGTGAGGTTTTTTCTGAAGCGATTCATTCACGGCCTCAATGTATGTCCTTAGGATTGTTCCGTAACAAATTTCGTCACTTTTGTCCCCTCGATAGGGTATCAAGTAACTGCTAAACAAATAGATTACTTTAAGGTCATAAAATCAAAATAAAGGATTTCACTTACGAATGAATTCGCTTTAGGCCACTCTTTTTGAAGTGTTGGTACTGCACAACAAAACCATTAGAGACTTGCGAAACATCATCAAATGTGAGTCGACGCAATTCAGCCATTCTGTGCCCCCCACAAATGGCGACAACTGCAATTGCTTTGCGGACAAGGATCCAAGCATTGTGGTTATTGCCTTCCCGCAGAAATTTGTTGATTTCTGCTTCTTCAAATGTAAAGGCCTTTTTAACCACCTCATGTTGACTGCATTTTTTTAAGTATTCCATCAAAATTGGCCATTTCTAAAAAAAAGGAATAATATTTTAAATAATGATTAACGTGGATGAGAAAAACAAGATTACCTGAAGCTTTTCATCGTAAATAAGTTGATTTACTTTATTGAGGCACGAAAATACCGTCAGCAAGGTTTTGCCAGAGTATCCTTGTTCATTTCTCTTTGATTTAAAGTAATTCAAAAAAATCTCCTCTGTTGGGCGATTTCCAGTGTGAATGTCTGAGAAGGTGACAAAATCTCTCCAATACGAAAGATATTTCTCTTTTGTTTTCGCATTAGTGAGCACGAAGAACCTTGCGGTGTCCAAAGGATCAATGCTGTCCATGACAACTGATTCGGTTATTACTACATGTGATGTTTCCGATGTTTCCATTCAGCCGAAATATAGCCCTGTTTAGACTGCTGCTACTCCGATCTGCCTGCCATCTATGGATTGGAGGAAGCAAGCTAAGGAGGAGGAGGGGGCCGCTGGTGTCCGTTCTCCAAACCTGGGGAGCTCAAATCAGTGATGGCAGAATTTAACTTGAAAGAAATTTCTGTCATTTTCAACCATGCCACGCCGGAAAGTGCCAAAAATAGAAGAAGGTGGTCTGAAATGGACGCCGGGGCTAGAAAAGCCCGACCCAAATAGAAAGCAATGGTCGGTGACATGAGAAAATAATGGCATGATCCTTGCTAAATAATGTGCGCAATTTAGGAGCAAACAAGTAAAAAAACTAACTTAGATTCAAGCAACTCCATGAATATTTGGATCCATGCGGTATACCTTTTATTACATCAAAATTGTTGGCCATTTACTTTTAATTCTACACAAACAAGCCAGTATTTTGCTGCGCGCATAATGAACCCACCTCCTCTAGGACTTAAGAGGGACAGTCCTTCTTGCGCAAGTTATACAAAGATATTGGGAAAGCCTAACCTTACATTCCAATGCCAGTTTTGCACTAAAGTTGTGTCCATGGGGAAACAAAAGAGGGCAGACAGAGCATCAGATCATTTGGATATTTGTAAAGCTAAGAACAAAAATGAAGGACATTGCAATCAAAATCAAAACTAAAACTACAACCAGACTCAAGCTTGTTCTGCCTCAGAAGATCAATATGGTAAACCACGACATACATCTAGCTCTAGTTTGGTCACTAGCTTTTTCATCTGGACAAATGACCATGACCATGAGAGGATTCAAAAGGTATGGGGAGCATTCTTCTTTCAGAATAGAATCTTATTCAGATTGGCAGAGCTCATTATTCAAAAAGGCCCTAGAAGTTGCAAGGCCAGGTTTGATGGCTCACAAACCTCTTCTAAACTGGAAGGGACTCAGCAGACTCCTTTTATACAAAGTTGAGGAGGAGTGTGAGGCAGATATGTCTTGTGCCCTCAACAGGAAATTGGCCATTTTAAGTCAAGATGGTTGGTCAGACATCCATAGAGCTCCAGTTCTGGCTGCAAACCTTATTTGCAAGGGTAAGGTGTACCTGCTGGACTTTGAATCTACTGGAGCAAGAGAGCTTGTCAGAGAAAAGTCACTCCAACCAAGTCACTTGAGACTTTGCCTTGAACACATTTTGATAGTTGGGTAGTAGGGTGTTAGGCTGATTGACTTCTCTTGCATTACTCAGTTTCAACCAAAGCACACAAATGAGCCATAAACTCACTGGCTCACTGAATTTGGAACTTGATTTTGAGAATCACATAACTAAATGTTTTCAAAGCCAATCACCATTAAACACACTAAGCAGCCACAAGGGGGCCAAAAAATATCAGAAATCTTGTGAGTGTTGTTTCTCTGACTAGCCCTCTAACTGGAGTTAATGTCAAGACTGTTGAATATTGTGTGGAAATAGCAAAGGAATCAGTATTGAATGTAAAAGAGAAATTTGAAGTGAAAGTGATGGGCTTTTATTCAGACTTCAGCAAACAGTAGAGAATGTTTGTAGACCATTACAAGTATTCTGACATTTAGGCAAGTGCTGGTACCAGCAAACAAATTTGCCTGCCAATGCTAGTGATGCAAAGTTGGCGTTTCAAACTGGTTTTATCAAAGCTGACCTCTCCTCATATAGCAATGCGAAAGAAGGGTCAGCCTCTCAATAATGTGTTTGAAGCCCCAAACTTGCATCACTGACTCTGGTACCAGCAAACAAACAAACCTGCCAGAGCTTGCCTAAACGTCCCCATGGAGGAAAAACTTCATTGTTTACAGATACTCTGCCCATTACTTGAATCTTGTTGAAAATTTGCTACGCCTCACCAAACTTTGAATTCCATTGTCACAGTTCAAAACTTCTTTAGAGACAATCACAAGCCTGCTGCCCTCAAATCCCAAATCAGATGAAACTCTTAAACTGCAGCCATTGACACATATATTTACAAATATGAGATATAAGTGCAAACTCATTGACATGCCTGATGATGAGGTTCCTTCTAACATAAAGACACTCTTTAACAGTAGGCTCATCCTTTTTGAAGCTCAGAATATGAAAAAGCAGCTCAAACACATTTCAGCTGTCTTGAACTTGTTTCAGGATGACACTAAAAATCTATCTGATTGTTTTATCTGCTTGGCTAGAGCTCCTTAGTAATAATGAGGTCAATAAATCTACCTACGAGAATGTTAATCAAAGATTTGAGGAGGCCATTACAGATCCGCACTTTGTCTCTTACCTGCTTGATCCTATGAGAACTATAAACTGGCCCAATCTTCCCCTTTCAAGAATAAACCAGGCTCAAAGTTTGATAGCGGCCCTTGGAAATGACTTTACCAAGGCAATGATAGCTTTTGAGGCCAAGGATTCTTCCGTCTTATCCAGAATAGTTTTTCCAAGGCCATGAGGGACAAGGAGCCACTTCAATTCTGGAATTGTTATTCCGCAGCAGTTAATGTGGAAAATCTAAAGAAACTTGGGATCTTTATGTCAGGGCTTTTTTCATGCTCTTCTTCAAGCGGTGCAATAGAGAGAATATTCAGTTGTGCAGGGCTGACACATTCAAAGTTGCAAAACAGGCTGGATATATTGAAAAGGTGGGCCTGCTTGAAAAAGTATCTAGGTACAGAAGGTGCCTATCCCTTTCATGTCCCAAAGAATGCTTTGATGAAGACTGATTTGATAGGATAATTGGTGTTATCTGCACACAACTTTTGCTTTATTGAAATAAAGGACTAAAACTTTGCAAAAATACTAGATAGCCTGGAAAATTCTGTTTTCACAAAAACCCCATATGTCCCAAAATTTGGCACTGAAAATCCCGCCCTGGATTTCCGGGTTTTTAGGGTAGGAGAGATTTCCGGGAGTATCCCGTGACCCCGTGACCAACCCTGACTGTGGTCAAGACAGGTAAGACGCGTTCGCTATTTCTTACCCTCTTTGTGAAGAGAAGCTTGGGCAACCACTCGCTCTTCTCTTCAAACTCGACAACATGAAAAGGCGAACGCATTCAAGGCGTCTTGACTGCATAAACTTTCTTCAAGCTTCACTTTTATAAACTCCAAGCGAAGAAGGCCCTCCCACTATTGTGTAAATAGTTATTCTTTTATGAAGACCGGTTTTCAGTGACAATATGTTCCCTCTCATGCGACCGAAGGAAACCAAACGCCAGGGTTAGAAACTTCATTGCATGGCTCGGTGTTTACGAGTGGCCGGAAGGTAAGTTTCTAGGCTCTGGGGAAGAGAGAGAACGTTCCACGTCAGATTTGGCACGGACTTCTAGAGACATGGACTGCAAACAGAAGCAAGAATTTGTTACCGCCATTACTGTTCACAAATAAATACTTCATCCAGCCACAAGATCTTGTTGAAGAGTTAATTTAGCCAAGTTTGAGCCCCAAAGTATCCTTAGGGAACTCAGAAGATATGTCCAAAGTTATGTGATAAATACTACATGAAATTCGAATTTTCAGCCTGCTCTTAGTCAGGTTTGGCACTGTAACTTTGAAAGGAAGCACTCAACATGCAAATCATTTAAAAATTACCTGCCTTTAATTGAAGAGATCTACGTTTCTTATTTTAGTACTTTAATTTCGAAAGTGGTTAAGAGTAGCTATGAACAAGAGCAGGCTGATTTGGTGGAAAGCTTGTTCACAGATAATATTTTTCTAGAGGTGTGTGGTCAGACTAGGAAGATATTCAACTTCAGGACTGTTTCTTGCTTTTCCGTCCACCAGCCAGGGGTGAAAGGTCCTGACTTATTCAATTCCCATGGTGAATTGAAACATGCAACTCTTGGCCCAAGCAGCAGGGCAGTATTAACGAAATTACCAGGGGGTTAGACATTCCTCATTAAAGAGAGGTTTTGAGAGGAAATAATACATTGAAAACTGGATCTAGACAAATTATAATCTTTCAGAGACAAGTTATAACCTTTCATTTTAATAATACTGTGGATTACATTCCCTGTAGCGGTTAGAAAAGCCCGTGAAAAACCAAACCAAGAAAAAAAGCATCTCATAAAAGAAAACTGGGTTTCATCAATTGCAAGGGCTTTCTTTGTATGTACAGTAAAAATCGAAAGAGCAACTTTGGGGCCGTGAATTTCTGGTCTTAGATCCAATGTGCTCTTATATCCGATGCTCTAGTTCCGCGGCTCCAGAGGCAAAACTGATGACAGAAAACATATTTATTAAGTTATAATTTGATGTAGTTTTACAGTCCAAACAAAATGCAAACATAAACATTGAGAAAATGAAACAAAATGCAAATAGGGCAGTGTGTTGGCTGTATGTATACGACCAAATACGTAGTTGATTTGTCGCAGAATTACATATTGGCCATGAAGTTTGAAAAAAACCCAAGAGTTTTCCAAAGGAAGCACGCTTGACTCCTAAGTTTGTGGCAGCTTTGGTCAGGCTTATCTTGGACAACTTGTCAAAATCAGCAAGGAGCTTTTACTTCTCCTTGATGGAAAAAGTGGTTCTCTTGGCAGAAGCCATTGTGTATGACTGTTTGTTTTTATGAAAAAGTGGCTGAAAACTTGCTTTTATAAAATGGCTTAACCAGTTTCCATCGAAAACTTCTTGGTGGAGCATGGGAAATAAGAAAAGAAATATTTTCCCGCCTTCAATTCTGCTCTTATATCCGATGCTACTTTATTTTACTTTACTATATAATTTGATTCAGGGATTTACAATATATTTTTATATCCGATTTTTATATCCGATTTGCTCTTGTATTTGATCTGCTTTTATATCCAATGCTCTTACATCCAATGCTCTTATATCTGATTTTTAATGTACTTTATTCAAGTTTGGACTTCAAAATGTCAATATGGTCAACACCTAGAACTCGTATACTTTGTCCTGCCCTCTTATGCAAAGAGTAGCTCGGGCAAGCCCTTTCTCTCCTCTTCAAACTCGACAGCATGAAATGGCAAATGAGTTTAAGGTGTCTTGACCGTGTGGACTTACTTCGAGGCTCATTCAGCCACCGCGATTGAACAAATGCCTATTTTTTTTCAGACTTCCTTACAACCAGCAGAAGGATGATATCAGCACAAATTTTGGGAGGTCACTAGTGCAAGTTTCAATACAGGTACATTCAGTACAGGTACTAAAAAAACAAGATACAAAGCACAATAATAGACAATAACGTTTGAAAGGTTTCAAAAAGTCTTGAATAGAAAGTTCTAAAAGAGGAAAAATAAGTCCAATTTTTTTTTAGCTAAAGGGTTACTTTCAAGCATGTAAATGTGTAATACTGTGACATTAAAATGCTAAATTAACCATTCTTTTTATGAATAGATGAGCTAGAACTCTAATCTAATTGCTTAACAAAGAACTATGAAGCCTCAAAAGAACAAGTAACTCCCTAAAATTTAACTGTACCGTCATCTTCAATTTTTAAAGCTCACTCATACTTTTGGGGCTTAATACTTTTAAGGGTTAAATTAAACGTTCAGTTCTTTTATCCAATAGTGGAATGGTTCATGTAGCATTGAATTTGAATAAACTGTATCCGTTTCACTCATTAACATGCATAATAAATACTTTTTAGAAGAGAAAAGCTGATTTTTTCATATTCTTTGTATTTTAAAATTTTCTATTTTTGCCATCGTTTTTTTTTTGTCAGATATTGAGACTTGTATTTTAGTTTTTTTTAGTACCTCTTCTGTATGAAAAGTGCCCCAGTGACCTCCCAAAATTTGTGCTGATATCATTGTGTAGCTGCTGCTACAATGTCCCAAATTGGGAACAAATGGAATAACCAGCAGTTCAGGACGAAAAGTGTGTTTATTACACTTAACTTTATTATCACTTGATTGACCAACGAATTTGATAGGCAGATCTGCCTAGCCCTTGAAATAAGTGCTGATCACGAATTTTAGTCAAAAGCTTATCCAAGTTTGACTTAAAGGATGCTACTGGATCAACAACCACATACTCCCCACGAATGCTTGAGGGCAGCAAATTAAACATCATATGGAGGAAGAAGAGAGTTGGACTGCATTATTCTGGCTAGCCTGGATGCTCGAGGGCATGAAGGTGCTCTAAAAACGTACATTAAGCCGGTATGGTCACTGTAATTGGCCCTAATACCGGGGTTGGGACAAAGCTCATGAATGCTTTTGAAAACGTCCACTATCAGATACCTTGCGTATCTTCTTTGAATATTGTTCAGTCTCAACCTTTCTAGAACTCTCTCATGCCTTTCATGTTCCTGGTAAAACATCTTTGAGTACTGCAGATGGCCAAAAGTCAGGGGTTACCAATCTATGTTGGACTGAAATTGGGTCATTCATGGTATGGTGTTGGATTTTTTATTAAACTATTTTGAGACTTAAATGATCAAGAAATTTTTGATGGCGGGGAAAGATTTTCAGAGGGCACATTGAGTGGCCATTAATTTCTTTCCATCTTGCACAATACATTCTAGTGCTGGGGAGAGTCCAGGCTCGGGTCCGACTTTTGTTGGACCCGCCCTAGCACTATGTACAATAAACCCTAACAGTACAATGGATGGTCTCCTGGGAATTGAATGCAAACCGGTTTTTTGTACTGTTTAGCCGACCGAGTGGGCGGTCGTCCGACATCCAATGTCTACGTAGAAATCTATAGCCCCTTACGCTGCACGAAATATCTTTTACGTTCTGCACTTCAGAGGACGCTTTGTCACTCAGCCTTTACCAAAAAAGGGCCGATTGGGCCAGTTCCTTTTTATAGAATTATAATGAGTTTGTGTTGTTTTTGGCTAATTCTATTAAAATCTTATTTATATTTAATGCCCTGGGTCACATAATGTCCGGAAAAGAAATTGCGTTCAAGGCAAGGCAAGAGCAGTTTATTTAGCAATCTACCGTGCCTCTTCCCGTCTTCTTTGGGCCGTGTGACGTTGCAAATAAGGGCCCCATTGGCTAAGCGGTTTTGAATGTGTTTGCGTATCCTATTTCGCCGATTGACAATGGTCAAGTGATTGGTGGCAGTGATGCCAGATGGTTTGGTTTAAAAATAGCCAGCGAAAACATCAAACCGCCAAAATTTTCTGCCAACATTTTGCAAATATTCGAATTTTCCGCCATTTTTCACCCAATTCCGACAAAAATTAAGACCGTTCATTTTCATTTTACGCACACTATACACTTTTAAAAAGTTTTGAGAACAAGCTGTCAATTGCATAAAATAAAATCATTTTTTGTGCATATAGGGATTACTTCATGGCCTAAAACATTTTTAACCTTGCAGCTCCAGGGGACAATCACTCATTTCACTAATCCATTCACCACTTGGGATTGAAAAATATTCTTGGAGCAAAAATGAATGCTATTTTAGTGCTTGAGCAAGTCCAGACATATACTTTGAGTACAAGTGCATCTAAGACTTTTTCTCAATTTTGAATATTCTGTTAATTGATGAACTGGGCTGTCCAAATAGTGCAAATAATGTTTTCTAAAATACAACTGAAGATGCAATATAGGAAAAGAGCAATAAAAATGCAAAAAATGCAGGGTTTTTTCTAGCTCATTTAACTCTTTTGAAAAGACACAGTAGCAAAATAATGAAATGGCAAAATTGCAAGGCAGTCAAAAATTCATGAGCATGTTGAAAAGGATGCCCAAACTTACTCTATGAGATGAGCACTCTACTCCACTGAATGAATATAGCAGGCCTTCATCTTTTTCAAAAAGCACA
>NC_081446.1:15557658-15579649 GCF_007210705.1 Tigriopus californicus
GCCAAGTGGCCATTAATTTCTTTCCATCTTGCACAATACATTCTAGTGCTGGGGAGAGTCCAGGCTCGGGTCCGACTTTTGTTGGACCCGCCCTAGCACTATGTACAATAAACCCTAACAGTACAATGGATGGTCTCCTGGGAATTGAATGCAAACCGGTTTTTTGTACTGTTTAGCCGACCGAGTGGGCGGTCGTCCGACATCCAATGTCTACGTAGAAATCTATAGCCCCTTACGCTGCACGAAATATCTTTTACGTTCTGCACTTCAGAGGACGCTTTGTCACTCAGCCTTTACCAAAAAAGGGCCGATTGGGCCAGTTCCTTTTTATAGAATTATAATGAGTTTGTGTTGTTTTTGGCTAATTCTATTAAAATCTTATTTATATTTAATGCCCTGGGTCACATAATGTCCGGAAAAGAAATTGTGTTCAAGGCAAGGCAAGAGCAGTTTATTTAGCAATCTACCGTGCCTCTTCCCGTCTTCTTTGGGCCGTGTGACGTTGCAAATAAGGGCCCCATTGGCTAAGCGGTTTTGAATGTGTTTGCGTATCCTATTTCGCCGATTGACAATGGTCAAGTGATTGGTGGCAGTGATGCCAGATGGTTTGGTTTAAAAATAGCCAGCGAAAACATCAAACCGCCAAAATTTTCTGCCAACATTTTGCAAATATTCGAATTTTCCGCCATTTTTCACCCAATTCCGACAAAAATTAAGACCGTTCATTTTCATTTTACGCACACTATACACTTTTAAAAAGTTTTGAGAACAAGCTGTCAATTGCATAAAATAAAATCATTTTTTGTGCATATAGGGATTACTTCATGGCCTAAAACATTTTTAACCTTGCAGCTCCAGGGGACAATCACTCATTTCACTAATCCATTCACCACTTGGGATTGAAAAATATTCTTGGAGCAAAAATGAATGCTATTTTAGTGCTTGAGCAAGTCCAGACATATACTTTGAGTACAAGTGCATCTAAGACTTTTTCTCAATTTTGAATATTCTGTTAATTGATGAACTGGGCTGTCCAAATAGTGCAAATAATGTTTTCTAAAATACAACTGAAGATGCAATATAGGAAAAGAGCAATAAAAATGCAAAAAATGCAGGGTTTTTTCTAGCTCATTTAACTCTTTTGAAAAGACACAGTAGCAAAATAATGAAATGGCAAAATTGCAAGGCAGTCAAAAATTCATGAGCATGTTGAAAAGGATGCCCAAACTTACTCTATGAGATGAGCACTCTACTCCACTGAATGAATATAGCAGGCCTTCATCTTTTTCAAAAAGCAGAGTGTCATAGTGTGTTAAGTTTTTAATAAACTCTCAATACTGTATCTTCTTTGAACAAAAGCAGCTTGCGTCACGGCAAAACATTTGTACTTAAGTCATGTATCAACCGTGTTGTGGTTTTTGGTAAGCATGCCAGATGTACCATTTTTTCACCTTAACTAGATACTTTGGCATGTACTGAAAAAGTCTTTGGAATTTTTAGAATTTTTATATTTTAAGGGATTTTTTCAAGGAAAATGAGCAAAATCAAGGGAAAAAACTTATTTTCAAGTCAAAATAAAAAAAGGTGGAATATACCCAAAATGACGCAGAAAATGCGAAAAAGAATAGAAAGAGTAAAAATCAATGCATTTGTAGCATTTCGATAGCATTGTCAATGAGTCTGGACTCCAGTTCTCTCTGAAAGAATTGAGTACAGCCACATTTTTTATTCTTTTTTAAAGAGCAGGCTTTAGTTCGTTATGTTTTGACCACAAAAGAAAATAATTTTTGAATGATGTTTTCATTCGGCCTTGTTTAGTTTGGTAAAAACAAGATTAGTCTTTGGCCAGACTTGGCAAAAAGTAAAAAAATCAAAGGCCTTGTCCCAGAGCTAACTTTTTTACTACATTTTCCATACATTGAAGAGCTTTGCCTCCCAAGTGTCATCTCTGATGCGCTTGCTCATTTCAAGGGGCTCGCTAATCAGTTTCATGCTTCAAATGGCCATGGAGTCACCACTCATGAGAGACGTCCAGGCATATCAGGACGAAATCACCACAACGTGGCTGGCAATAACGCAGTAGCTAATACATGGATTGAGCAATAACAATGTTACAGAATTCTCGTCAAAACTTTAGCGTTTGCATCAATTGGTTCAAGTCCCAAACACTAACATTGTGTGGATCTTCATGCGTTTTGCCTTCTTTCTGCTTCATTGCCAACTCGAGCATGAAATCCGCCAAAATTAGTCAAATGCAGACCCAAATCCACCAACTCGCCATCAAGATTTTTTTCCCGCAGCGAGCCCTGGGACAAGGCCTTACTTAAATAGCATTCATTTTTGCTCCAAGAATATTTTTCAATCCCAAGTGGTGAATGGATTAGAGAAATGAGTGATTGTCCCCCCGGAGCTGCAAGGCTAAAATTGTTTTTGGCCATCAAGTAATCCCTATATGCACAAAAAATGATTTTATTTTATGCAATTGACAACTTGTTCTCAAAACTTTTTAAAAGTGTATAGTGTGCGTAAAATGAAAATGAACGGTCTTAATTTTTGTCGGAATTGGGTGAAAAGTGGCGGAAAATTCGAATTTTCTCAAAATGTTGGGGAAAAATTTTGGCGGTTTGATGTTTTCGCTGGCTATTTTTAGACCAAACCATCTGGCACCACTGCCATCATTACACTCTCTAGACTGCCAATCACCAAGTATCTCTGTTGATTTTCAGATCAAAGTCCACATTGCTTTCAATATGTATTGATCATCGTTTTGGAAACATATCCGGACTTGGGGCGACAATTGGTACAAGTTGAAAAACAAAAAGCGTATTTTCGACAATACATTTCCAAACGTTTTTTAACACGCTTTATTATAGAATCATTTTACGGCAAGTGACCAACATACAATCCCTCCAAAAATGCATTAGGAGCATTCCAACAGATGATGTAGGTCACAAAAAGGAATTGTCATTTACAACACGTTTAATCACGTCAAGGTATCCATAGATTGACTCATGATCTTGGTCAATATCACACTATCTTTCTCAGCTTGGGAATGGGGTCGCTCAGGGTACCAAGACTTGGGCCTGGCTTTCAGTGGTGTTGGCACCATTTCCAAGATTTCCTCCCCAATGACGCCATCATCCTGGGCCATTTTTTTGTTCAATTTTTTGAGGCCATGACGAACAAAAAGCAAGCAAACAGAATTCAGCAGAAAGAAGCCAGCCACAATCAGGAGATAAAGTTGGGGAAAGTTTGCCACCGTACTGCGATAGAGCATTCCAAAAACTGGTGTGGCAATCATTGGCATTATGGATTGGAACGATCCGAACACAGCCAAAAGGGAACCTGTCTCGTGGGGCTCAGCAATTTTCGTGACCATGCTTCGGACGACGGAATACGATGAGGAGTCCAAGCAATTGATTACTGCACCGACATAGAGCATCCACTCTTCGGTGGCAAAGGCCATGATCAAGCAATTGATGGCTGAGGCAAACATGTCGTAGAATGATATTGTGGCATCCCTGATCTTCATTTTCTCAGAGAGAAACGGCACCAAGAAGCATTGTGAGATGATCCCAATGACACCCGTGGCAATCGAATAACGGGTGTAATCCTCCAGATTCAAGCCCAAGGAGCGTCGGAGAAACAAATATCGGTTGGTATAGTCGGCCACAAAATTGAACATCATGAATTGAAACACGAACAATAATAGAATTATATACGCCCTCATATTATGCTTTCGCGGACGTGTGAGAGCCGAGAACCCATTTTTCACATTCTCCAGAGAAAAGAGGAACGATATTCTGGCACCCAATGATTGGGATCGTTCTTTGGGTCTGTTCACTTGTTTCGGATCATTTGATGTCTTGTACTCTTCTAGAGTGTTGGGTTTGACCGTCTCCTTCACAAAGAGCACGATGTAGAGCATAGCTACGAGGGCCACCAACATTCCAATAGCGAAGTTGTACATAAAGCCCAATTGATTTTTTATCAATCCACCTAAGGCCTTGCCAATGTTGGAACCAATCGGCCAAAGGCCACTCAAGAAGGCCATTCTCTTAGTACGAGTCGACGGATCCGTAATATCCGCTATATAAGCATAGACCGTCAGGTAGAACAAGATGGTCCCTCCAGTGCAATCTTGAAGACACTGTTTGATGAAATCATTTGATCATTTGAATGTATATTTGCGCCCCATTTCAAACGTTCTTACCTCTAACAAAAGCCACTCTGCTTTCAATTCGTAGAAGAAGTAGATATTCAACATGAAAACCGCGTTGTTGAACACGAAGCCAGAGATTGACAAAATGAGGAAAGTCCTTCGACCATAAACATCGGACCATGGACCCGCCACCACCGCAAAGATGAACGATGGAACAGCTTGCAGGACCCGGTTGTAGATATTCAACTTGGAAACGTACCGTTGGACCAAAACTTGCTCCTCATTGTGGTCTTGAATGTTGTCACAGATTTCATCGCCAAGGGCCAAATTGACCTTGCAAACCTTTGTGATATAGAGTTCTGAGGACACAATCATGTACAAGCCGTACGAGATAGTAAGCAATAGAACGGCGGGTTCCACCGTGATCAGCGACCAGGCTGATTTGAGCTTGCCACAACACGACGAGGGCTTTGAGTCTAGACTCTCCTTAGAAATTGGCATTGTGAATGAACCAAATGGAAATATCTGACTGATCGATCGGCATGTGGAATTCTTGTATGTCTTAGTTTTGGTCAATGAAAGTAATCATGTAGGTAGATTGTGAGATCTTTTACGTCATCGCCATACATGTACAGGCACAATCAAGGGTTAGTTGGCCCAGTTTTTGACGCCAGGTGGAATTAGGTTCTACCGCAATATGTAGATATGGGTGTGGTCAGGACATGAATGAATATGATGCAAAGAAGTGTTCCTAACCTGATGTTGAAATCAGTGGATTTTACATCATCGAGCGAATACATTTAGCCCAAAATTGTTGCGGTACGTCATTCATGGTAGTTTAATCATTGGCGATAGGCTTTGAAGCAAGGGGAACGAACGTCCATAATTTCATGGACGTGTGAATGTTATGGTCTATGCTGGGGCAAGCCCTTCAGCCAAGAGCTCCCACTTGTTTATGGTGCATCAAAGAGCCAAGTCAACAGCATCAGATACTTGGAAATACTAACAATGGGTCTTATAGGCACTATTGCTTGTTTCCCTCAGAACCCCTTACCTGCATTGTGATGAAGTCGTGAACACTTTTTTGGAAAAGACCGAATGGCTTCCTTCGAGCCCAGAAATCAATAGATTTTTACGCTTGGACGTCTGGCTAGCTAGAATAAATATGAAGTTTTTAATTTGAAGGGCATTTTGGATCAAGAATGTATTAATCCCTTCAAAAAATCTTGCCGCTCATGTGGCCCTTATTGAGCAATTGAGCAACGCCAGCGCCTGAAGCGCAGGAGGGGACAAGTGGGAGACAATTAGGATATAAGAAGTAGGAATATGTACGTGCTTTTCTTCCAAGTATATTGTATAGGCCACTCAAAGGCACAGTGTGTAGAATAGAGTAAATTAAAGCAATTGCTTCAGCGCATCAAAATTTGTGACTTTATTTCCCATCCCCAGTGAGAGACTCAGACAGCAACCATATTTCCTGCCCGCTACCGGGAACGGAGTCCCTCGCCTTGGTAATGAAGAACTTTTTGAAAGTCTTATCTTGCTTTAAGTTCGCAAGATATCAGATCCCCAGACACTAGAATTGGCGGATCTGGCCATCCCTTGTATCTAGGGCTGATCTGGAATGCTCATCCAATCTGACTTGAATGGGGCTACGCGATCATCAATGCGTACGTACTCCTTAGGAATATTTAGGGAAGGGAGCAAATTGAACTTTTTTGAAAATTGAAGGAGCGCGAGAAAATAAGACATAGACTTTCGAACTAGCCTGGATTCTCGAGGGCTCGAGGGTGCTCTCAAAACCCGTGTCAAGCCTCTGCACTCGCTACAATTGCCTTTTAAACATGGGTTGCGACAAAGTTTATGAACGCTTTGGAAAACGTACAGTATCAGATACCTGTCTTACCTTAATGTCCATTAGATTTAAATACGTACGTACGATACACGTTTCAAAAGCTTAACCTACGTAAGTACTTTCAACTTGATATCCTCAGCGAACTAATCAGGTAAATCAAGTTGGTAAAAAGGCTGCATCAGTTCCAGATCTTAAGCGGAAGGGATCTCGTTCAATAACAGTAAGGTCAACGTCATTAAACATTCCACTCGTAGAAGATATTTGAGGTATAATAAAGTTTTGTCCATAAAAGATTTCGGATTTGTGCAATCAACTTGAACTTCTAAAGTAACCAGCTTGGGCTCCTCGTGTGGTTAAAACGCCATATTAACTTTTCATGGAAATTTCCAAACACTTCATGGCATTTTTTGTGCTCGCCAAATCATATGAAACAACCTTGGTCTTATTGTTTTACAAATTTTTAGCTCAGATAAAAGCTTAGATTCTTGTTATAAAGTAAAGAAATTCAAATCCCCCCAATAAAGGTTAAAAATTGATAACTTGAAAGAATAGAAAAGAAACGCAAAATTAATAACGACGGTTAAAAAAAAACGAGCTTGAAAGCGACAAAATGGGCACATAGCAGGAATATGAAACAGTACTCATTCTATTTATTTATCATTTATTTCACCAAACCCGAATTCCATTGAATAACCAAATGACGCGAATGGGATCTCCAGTTAGATTTTTTTCTGTAACTCGTGAGAATGTCGCTGAACCTAGAAAAGGCTCGTTCCATGTCAACAGAGTCCTTGGAGCGTTTCTGTAAAGATCTGGCATACTGAGGTCCATGTCAAAAGAGCTCAACATTAGACGTTCTACAGACTTAGCAAACATCAGTTGGGATGACAAAAAAAATCTCTTATTTTCGGATGTCTCTGGAAACCCTAAAACTAGATTTCAATGACTGTTTCGTAAAGGATGTTACAACATGTGTCCATCTCTCAGGATATTGTCTTGCAGGAAACTTGCCATAGTCAACTTCTCATTGCTAAACAAAAAAAGATGTTTTATTGACTTCTTTTTATGCATAGCAAACCATTTAGGGCATTCCCCTTGAGCAACGAAACAGCAAAAAAACGAATATTTTGATTTAATCAGCAAAGGCTGAAACCAGAGTTTTGACTTAAAGGTCAGAGAAGCAAATATAATTAAGGACCTTGCTCATGCTGGGAAACAGGCCTAATCTTTGCACCACTTTTCAATCACATTCAACTCAAACGACAGGCTTTAAAATGAAGTCGTGTATGTTTTTTAACATATAATAGCTCTAGAAATCCTACTTCTTCTATGTCAAATGAAATAGAACCAATCACGTCAGGTTTTCCACGGATTGACTCAGATTTTTAGTGTGGATAGTAGTTTCCGTCTGTGCCATTGGAATTTTTGTATTAGGCAAGTCTTTTACGGGTAGCATTTCTACAAAACATTACGATCTTCTTCCGCCGTTTTGTCGCTCAATTTCTTTAACCCATAGCGAAAAAATAGCAATGAGATTGAATTTAAGAGATAGGCTCCAGCAACTATGAAAAGATGGACTTCTGGCAACTCTGCCACTATGCTGCGATAGAGCTTTCCAAAAATCGATATGGCAATCATTGGCATCAACAACTGGAACGACCTAAACACGGCTAACAGAATCCCGGTGTCATGAGTTTCTGCAATTTTTGTAGCCATGCTCCGGACAATGTAATATGATGTGAAATGAAATCCAAGCAATTGATCAATGCATCAACGTAGATCATTCATCCCTCAGTGACGAATGCTAAGATCAAGCAATTAATGGCCGAGGCAAAAATGTCATAGAAGGAAATCGAGGTATCCCTGATCGGCATTCTCCCTGAGAGAAACGGAACAAAAACATATTGTGAAAGTATTTCAATGGCATCCTTGATGGTGCGACAAAAGCAGTAAATACTGCCTCAATTATGATTAGATGTTATATGTTTATAAATCTGGTGTCACAATAACTAAATGTGCACCTATTAAGGGTTCGTCAAATTTCTAGGCATTAATGTTTAATGTCTTAACGAGCCACTCCAACACCGAATTGCGGTCAATTTAGGAGTCTTGGTGTAAATTATACGTTTTGGACACAGTAAATTAAAAAGTCCAATTTTCGATGTTCAAAAAGGGAAAGGTAGAAGCCACAAAGAGTGCAGTTGACGCAGAGAGTCATAGCCGAAAGTAAATATTGATCAAACTGTTTGAATGCAAAGAACTCATAAGATTGAGTTTATATTGTCCGATTGTTCCACATGTTTGCAGACTGAAGTGGGAAAAAGTATTTTTTTTTCTGGCTTTTGACAGGACTGAAGGAATCCAAAGGTCTATGTTTGGAAGACCCTTGTATCTACTTCACTCTTTTTCAGTTTAAAAGTTTATACGTCAACAAAAATCTACTTTTTATTCCATAGGCTTTGAACAAGTCAACTCCTAAACGTGAAAGCCAATTCTGAAATGAGAGAAATTGAGCTCTCGACAAACAAGCCTCTGGTAAAACGGCGTAAGGCATTTAGATATGACAATTAATTGGGCAACTTGCCGCCTTTTCTAGCTCAGCAAGACACAGAATCGAAAAAATGCGCTTCCTCAATCTAAGATTTTTGTCAATGGCACCGTGGTTTAAAATTGGCCTCAGTTAGTGATAGCATTTATTACGAGATAGAAAAGGCATGAATGTAAAAATGTTTAGGCGCAGCAATAGAACGTGAGTGTTACAATGGAAATACTGACAGCCTCAAAGAGGCCTGAGCGAAGAGGGCCGGAAGAGCCTGAGGCACCATCACCATTGGGAGCACTCATTTCAAAGGCTTCCTTTTGTGAAGTGTTTGAGACATCCTCGGAAGTAGAGGGACTCTTTTTCAGTTTTCGTTGAGGTTGTTGGACATCCATTGAACAAGCCAGACTACCATTGACTCCTGTAAGTAAAGAAACAAGTTGCCGAGATAAGTCCTCTAGATGAGAGAGAGGAAAAGGCAATTAGTCTGGAGGCATGGAGAGAAAAGGAAAAGTTGCAGGAAGGAGCGTTGGACCCACCTGAAATGCTTCACAAGTTCTGCTCTGGATGTGAGGAACATTCCAGGTGGCCATTCGATAACAATGATGGTGGTGGTGTTGATATCTGTTCCTGGTCCGAATCCAACTCCTCCTGATTCTCACCTGGTTCCACGACTTTGATCCAGTTTCGAGCAAATGCCTTTAAGCTCTGTTCTTGCCCATTGGCATCGACACAAATCCCGGAATCGTAGAACTCTTTTCGGAACAAGAGTGCTCCTCGTTGTAGTGTATGTTCGCGTGGAACCACGTGCTCAAAGTCCACCAGAGCAGCGAATTCTTTGATGGCTTCACAATCGCACTTGACCTGTGAATAAATCGTGGTTACTCAAAAATATTGCTTGCCATTTGTCGCGCAAGTTCAAATGTTTTCACCTTGTTCCCACGAATGTCCAGTGCTCCTAAAGGGACGTTGTTGGCCCCTGGAAAGTTGAGCATGTCATCGGTGAAAATATGGAAGAAATTGTCGGTGAACTCCAAAATTGGATTGGCGACCACGTTGTATTGCATGTCCTCTTCAGTTTCCGCTTCAGGATCTGGAACGCAAACGGGATCAGGTCCAAAATCCAAAAGTGGACTCCCCGTCTGATTGTGGAAGGTATTGCCAATGATTTTGCCATTCAGACAAGCCACACTCATCCCAGAGTTCTCGATGTGATCTATGGTGTTGCCAATGAATTCGAAGCGTCGCACACTGGCATCAAAGGCCGTTGACTCGATGAACTCGATCCGATTGTTCTTGAATTCCAAAAGACCCGCGTCCGAATACAACGAAGCTCTCCCGAGGATTCCTATCTCGCTATTGGTCAGTGAAAATTCATCGGTGAGGATTTCCAGATCTCTCTCCCGGACCTCACGAATCCCCACTTCATGGAACGACGACCTCGAGGTTTTGGGAAAGTTAACAAACGCCTGCGGATTGATGGTGACTCTTCCAATCCTCGATACGGTCAAATTCGATAGCTCCTTGTATTCCAGCTCAGATTCGCTGTAGAAATTGGGCTTGAGCTCGAGTTCCTTGAGATTTGTGAACTGCAAGTGGGCCAGGTCTCGGCATTGAGCGAACGAATTGGAGCGGATGTCCACGGACCCGCATTCCGAAATGAACACGACCTTGGCTTGGATCGGCACACTCTTGTCATCGATGATAATATTCTGCAAAAGAAATCTACTTGAAAAAGGCATGTAGGATTCCGTATCATTTCTCCAATAGCATAAGTCTAGCTAGCCTTCCTTCCTTTCTTCTTCTAGACGAGTAGGAAATGTGACCTCATTCTTCATCTACTCTGTTTTCAATCTAAATAAAGAGAATAAACATCTGTGGCAATTCTCAGCTTATAACTGAATGCTTCTCCTGACACGCCAGTTGTGGTGTTCAATCTCTCTACCTCAAACTTCGATAGTTCGATGGGTCTTATCAAAGTGTCCTCATGGTGACATTGGGTCGACCTTGACGTGCCTCAATGTCAGATGAGTAGTGAAAAAATGACGCTTCTAATGGATCAGGGCCTGGGTAAAAGTGCTCAAATTAAATTCACCAAATTGTCATTTTCATCACTACTGCCGGCCAAAACTTGCATCCTGCATATTGCGCAAATTTTGCAAAAAAATTGCACATCCGAGATTTTTCTGCTAATTTCTTGCATCTGCAAGTTTTGCAAGTTTTAGAGCAATATTTGACATTTCTCTGCAATTTATTGTGCATTTTGAGCCGTTTCAGCAAAAAAGTATCAATATTTGAGAAAAGTTTTTAAGAACCCTTTTAGAAATTTTAGACAAAAATGTGAAATCTTATTGACAGATTCTTTTATCAAATCTCTTTAACAAAAAACACTCTTTGTACTTTAATGCGTTTGTATTCCATACATCTAAAATAGCTCTTTTTATCTGAATTCAATATGATGAGGGTTTTCACACAAGGATTTTTTTCGGGATTATCAAGACGTTGGACTTGGTTGTCTCGTGCTCATATCTGGTATCTTCCTGAATCAAGTTAAAACCAACGTGGTTTCACACACGCACACAAAAGGTGGGAACTGACGGAACAAATCAACTGAGTATCAAATCAACCTCATATTAGAGGGAGGATCAAGGACACACATTTTAACGGCTTAACAGTTTAACATTAAAGGAACCCAAAGAGAAGCAAGTACTTCATTGTTTTGACTAATCTGGATATTTTGGAGGGCTCAAAAATGTGAACCTTTACATTCATTGCAATTGACTATCAAAAACCTGGTTGAGGAAAAAGCTTAGGAATATTTTTGAAGATGTATTGTAAAAGATACCTTCTGCAGATCCTTTAAATACTGCATTGTCCCAATCTTCTAAGTTTGTCGCATTAATGTAGTTGCTCTTTTATTCTCTCATTATTCCTGTTGAGGGCTTTTGATTTTTTAGATTTTGAACAAATGGAATGTATTGAAACCTTTGGTAATTGCTTCAAACTTTTTCGAAATCAGTTTCACGTTGTGTTTTAGGTCTTTTTTGCTTTTAAACTGACTCACTTGGAAGGCAAAAATGGCCCTTACAGACCCCCAGAACGAGTTGATGCCCATGTTTTGGAAAGTTTATTTGCATTTTTTTTGTGCCAATTTGGTTGATTTTTATGCAAATTTGGTGTCAATAAATACCATATTTATCTGCCAGTCTTGGCCGGACCTTTTCATCACATTGTATTATAAGTCATATGGCTACTTGAAAATCATTCAATCAAAAAAATATATTTTCCATGTTAAAAACGTATTTATCCTGTTCAGAAACCATGGGCTCAACCATGAACTGTCTCGATCATTTTTTGGGTCAAGCAAGGAAAATATAGAAACTGCGCACGTCAATTTGATTAAACTAACCTATTAAATGCCAAGGTTGTAGAAACATTCGTCGAAAGTGAAGTAGAAATCATTCCTGACTGTATGTTTCGTCATAGGAAGACCAAAATTTGGACCCTTTTCTTAACGCCGATACGACGAAGAATACGAAAAGAATGGCACTACCCAGAAGACTCAAGATCAAAAGGAGATATCCGGAACTGAAATGGCAGATATGGAGTACGTCGGGAAAATTTGGGACTGGCGATTTGAGCTTTTTTATGAGATTTTTTGGCGGTTTTAAGAATGTACTAGAACCACACAACTCATAGTATTTTCCAATTCATTCTCTCAGAGCACATAGTAAAATGCGAAAAATTGAGACATTTTATGATCGAGACAATAGAGTTGCGGACCTAGGTGCTAAAATATGAGGGGTTTGTGTTAAAAAAATGGCAAGACTAATTCAAAACAAGACTTTACAATGCAAAGGGGGCCTTCTTTATCATGTTAATGTGAAATCCAGCTTCACGTAGTGAAAACTCGATTTAACTGCCATTTTCAAGATGTTGTGCTTTTTGACAAACTTTGGCGCTTTTCCCGCCATCGTCATCTATCTGGAGGCAATGCAGATGCCTGTATCTTGCTCAGCACAATGTTTCGAGTTGTCATCGACAAGATCATGGTTGAAGGAATACATCCATAATAATGCAGAGTTGGGAGGTCAAGCTAAATATGAGAGAAAACACTTCTTGAACAAACAGTTGTTCTGGGATCTGGATCGGAACTCTCTAGCTTTCCTTCCTATTTCCTTAGCTGTAAATGAAAGACTGGTCGACATTAACATTGACGATGAACGAATGGATGGTCCAATATTCAGGTAATATATTTGTAGCTTGAAGAAATTGAGAATGTTTTAAAGGAGAGGATGGTCCAATATTCAGGTAATATATTTGTAGCTTGAAGAAATTGAGAATGTTTTAAAGGAGAAAATTGGTTGAATATAAAAAGCAGGGGCCTTACCAAACTATGGGAGACCGGATTAAGAATATAGTTGTGAATAAAAAGGCACACGAGTGTTCACTTTCTCTAGGCCGAGTCCGAAAGGGTGGCCGTTTGAGGTATAGGACATGTTGGTTGGTTGGACATGTTGTCTAGAGCTTTTCTCCAGAGGGAAGTCAGCTGTTTGTTTTTTCCTTCACTTCTGAAGGGAAATTCTTGGAACTCTCGTTACCACTTGCCCAGATCCTTTAGAAAACAAGCTATTTCTTACTCAGAACCTGAGGAATAGTATATTCATGAAACAGCCGATTCGTCAATCTGCAAACCCAACCACTATTTGCTGATAATATGGTATCATGATAAAAATGTTCCTGAAAATAAATTCCGAATCATGTGAAGGCTAAGTAGCTAATCTTGACCCTATTAGGTAAGGTTGGCTTCAAAATTGAGGGATAAAACTTATTCAATATGAATGAGACTTACATAACGAAAGTAAAGTCTCTGAATGAGACTACCACGGGTGGAACACTCAAGGGCTTAAATGAAGTACTTTAAACACCTTAAATACGCATTTAAAAATATAAAATGNCCTCCAGAGGGAAGTCAGCTGTTTGTTTTGTCCTTCACTTCTGAAGGGAAATTCTTGGAACTCTCGTTACCACTTGCCCAGATCCTTTTGAAAACAAGCTATTTCTTACTCAGAACCTGAGGAATAGTATGTTCATGAAACAGCCGATTCATCAATCTGCAAACCCTACCACTATTTGCTGATGATATGGTATCATGATAAAAATGTTCCTGAAAATAAATTCCGAATCATGTGAAAGCTAAGTAGCTAATCTTGACCCTATTAGGTAAGGTTGGATTCAAAATTGAGGGATAAAACTTATTCAATATGAATGAGACTTACGTAACGAAAATAAAGTCTCTGAATGAGACTACCACGGGTGGAACACTCAAGGGCTTAAATGAAGTACTTTAAACACCTTAAATACGCATTTAAAAATATAAAATGTAAATTGAATAATTTTCAAAAAGCAATCAATAATCTTATAATGATAAAATAGGATGTGATGAAAATGATACTTTGGTGATCTCCGCGAGCGGAGCGAGTATTTTTACTCAAGCCCTTTGAAAAGGTTCGTTGTGTCAGAATACCCATTTCATTTCAGAAAAAAAAATATCAACGAAATTGCTTCCCATTGGATCGCGATTATTTACGATTTTAAAACATACATTGCAATGATCAGTCCTATTCTAAGTTTTGAGTTTCACAACTACTCAGATTTGAGGGCAATGCATTCCTAGTATTAGCCGGGAGTTTGTAGTGACCGAAGTCAAAGCATGGAAATTTACGTAGGTAAGCAAGTGAGGCCTAAAATGGAATCAGCGTGATACGTGATAGAAACAAAATAGCTGGGACGAACACTCTCTGAGGATTAGGCAGGTGATGGGTGACCATGGACTTTAGTATCTACCGTATTTCTTCGAGCTTGGAAAGTTCGTGTCCAACACAAGACGTCATTCCCATTGGGCTACTGACATTTGAAAAATGATGAAAACTGGCTGCCTTCGTACCTGATTGGGATTTGAGCAAGTGCAGATGACTTCCTTGCCCGCCTCGGGACATTGGCAAAACGACTGCGAGCAAAGGTCCATGCCCAAGGTGAGGGGCGTGGAGCCGAGGCAGAGACATAACAACCAAATCAAGAGAAATCTTCCTTGCCAATCAGCCATTGTGGGTGGAAGCTCGGCGACACTCAGTAACTATCTGGTTCAATGATCAAGTTTTTATGGTCCAGAAAAACCACACCCACCCACTCCACACACAATGAGTTGCTAAATGAGAAGGATGGAGATGTGCTTGGTGTGCAAGTCTCAGAGCACCACTGTCCATCCACTTGCACAAACCCAGTCAGCCGGACCCACTTTCTTTGAAAGACAATGACGTGTCGTCTAATCGGATCTTTTGGATCTCTTGTCTCGGCGATCGTTCGTTCCTCAGCTTTTCTTCCCGTTCTTCGCTTTTCCCTCGCCCGTTTGCTTTGGTGTTCAAGCAAAATAGCTCCCGTTGGCCAACCTCCCTGGGGACCTCAAAAAGAGTGGACCAAGTGTGATTCCAATCTGTTTCCTCATACACAATTTAAAAGAGGAATGCAAATCTTGACACGGTTTTGGTCATAATTGATAAGCTAATGCAGACAAAGTCTTGAGGGGACAAAACAGGACAACATTAAAGCATTTCTCTCGAATTTTTGTTCCGACAATAATCGTGTCATTGTGTTGATAAATCCATTGCAAAATTAAGTCGATTCTTCGATGTCACCTTGGAATTAAGTTGGAGAGTATTTTATGCAATGTTAAAGCGAATTCAAGTTTTAAGAGAACCATTAAAGTGATTCTTTTTTTAGCTTTAAAGTTTACGGATTTTATAACCGATACAAAAAATGTTATTCAATGTCATGATGTCTGAATTTATAAAAACAAGGCATGACAAGAAATGAACAAGAACAATAACAAAATATTTGGTCAACCAACGAGTTGGTATTAGCAGGTCTAAGAACCCCCTGGACATAGGGCTGGTCAGGGATTTTGGACAAATATTGATCCAATTGGGTTTTGAATGAGAGGACGGGGTCAATTATTTTGAACGGTCGCCGTAGGTCCAAAGGTAGAAGGTTGCAGAGTCTCGGAGGGGGTAGCCATTCAAATGCGTTTAGATTAGCGGGTTACGAAGGGTTGGTTAAGCTAAGTTACCTTCTCATCTGTTTCTGCAATATACTTGCAAATAAAAAAGTGTCAGAACCTTTTTCAAGTTATAAGGACACTAAGTCATAATTGAAATGAATCCTCAAGGGAATCGGCCAAGGGACAAAGTAAGGCCGGATTTACACTACGATGGAAAACCAGGATTGAATCCGGTTTGAGGATGGAAGTAGGACTAGTGCTGGGGCGACTTTTTCGCAATATGGTCTTTTTGTTCCACTACGTACAATACGGTGAAAGACTGAAGTCGCCCCAGCACTAGTCCTACCTCCATCCTCAAACCGGATTCGATCTTGCGTTTCCATCCTCGTGTAAAGCCGCCTTAAGGAACACAAATGGTACGTTTCTTGCGCTCTTCAGGAAGCTTAAGGTGTTGCTTTACTCTGTTCGTTTGGCTTTGAAGCAGACATTTTTTTTTATCTCTCAGTTTGATTTTAAAGACAATGTTATGACGCAGGTCAAAATATCCTCATCATCCTCTTGAATAGAATAATGACTTTCAAATTAGCTAACATTGAAAAAGATTGAATAAACTTGGCTGAAATATTTTCATATCTGAGAAGCAAATGTTCCCCGTCCCAATAGTCAGATGTCCCTTAAGTCAGTCTTGTCTTAGCTCTCTCAGCTCTCTTGTGCGTTGAGCGTTCGTTTGCCTCCTCACGTCATTTCTCCAGATGTTCGAGACACTCCTCCTCAAGACGAGATATTTCACATCCTCGAAAGTGAGTGTCCCACACATGGGCTATAGAGGCAAGGTAAGTCTTCAAAGGCTGTTGCAGTGCGGTGGCATTGTGCCTGCCAGATTCTGCTGATTTACTTTAATCTCTTGCGCTTCCATCCTCAAGAGGTGAATGTGAGTAGGTGAGTATGTTCTTGGGCTTCGCTTGGATCTCTAATAATCGCTTCATAGATAAATACCGCATATTACTGTAAATAAGGAGGAGTTACTGAAAGCACACTGTACATACTAAACCCATGGTGAGGCTGACATTTGTATGCAGAAACAGGTAATCATTATTGGAACTTGCTTCTCCTTTCCCAAATCGACAAGATGCAAAGAAGATCAATGTTCTAGAATCTTATCACTACGATTGGTTCAACGAAGGCCGGATACTGAGTCAATAGAAAGTCCTTCAAATGAAAGTAGAATGGGAACTCCATCTCATCAGGACCTTGATTTATCCGATACATCCAGCTCTCTTGGGAGAGCCCAACCTCGATTTTTTTTCTAGTTTCATTTGTTTGTTCAAACACGCGGCAATCTGGGGTGGGTGAGAAGTAGGCTTACACAAACAACAAAGGGGTAGTTTTCTCGGATTTACTTAGGCTTTTATTACGACAGTAGCAAGCCCGGATCCTGACAAGAAACAGCTCTCTTCGTCCGTGAGGCCAAAGGATGCAAACCCGATGCACCCAATCAATCAAAGTGTCACGCTAATACTCAGTCTAACGACAAAGTTTCAAAGCCCTCGCCACACTTTCCCAATGGCAAGAAGATTTGGAGCAAATTCCTGCATTGAACCCTGGACTACTACATGCTCGTACAGGGAGAGTAGCTCGTCCGTATGTAGAAACAATTTGCCAGCTCACCTACTAATAAAACGTTCCTCGTCTGGACTTGAGCGTTTTGGCGCTTACCCATAAAATGTCTTCTCAGCTAGAAAGAAAACGAGGGAGGTGAGACTCTTAATCCCGCTATTCCTAAAAAGATTTTGGACCAAGCTATGTCCTGAGTTCTAATCATGACTGAAAGAGCTAGAAGATCGTTGATGGGATCGTTAAAGCCCTTGTTCACTTGATGCAAGAATTCTAAAGCTAAGAAGTTGACCCATATTTATAGAATTTTGGCACCTTTGAAGGAGCAATTGGGCGTGAACTTGATTGTTGCCTGGCCTGGGCACCACAAGCACTCTCAAATTGAGCTGAGTCCACGTTTAATTGACACTTTTCCCTTCGTCTTATCTTCGGAACAATCTATGCTTCTTTCCCTCCATGAGACAAGTTAACCCTTACTCTCATTCACTTGGCATCATTGCAATACTCTCGATACGGACGTGAAACAAATGATTTGTAAAGATCCATAGCGAAAGGAACAGGAAAGCCGAAACAACGCGCGCACATTGATTGCGACCGATCCAGAATAAGAGAATTGGATTCGGAAGCTACAGTATATTTGGGTTATGTAACACAAAGAGGGCCGAAAGACCACTCAAAATGTATTGCGTATAGTTGTTAACATCCCACTGGTTTTGTAATTCACATACAACGGTTTATTGTGTGGCATTTGAGCGAATGCAGTTGCTTTAATTAGAATCTCGCTACAACTAAGAGTTTACCCATACAGCATAACAGAAAAGAATGTAGATTCCGTGATGGACTGGCCTTTCCCAAACTAGACTTTGTTAAAGAGAGCGTTGAAGAATGCAGATGGACTTGAAGACTACTTTAGGGAATGAGCAAAGGCTCACCAGCATCCTTCGATGATGGAGTAACCTAAAGATGCTAAATAAAGAAAGATTAGCAAGGGTCCCCTGATTTTCCCCCTTTCTAATTCGACGATTTTTCTCTTGGGTCCTATATTCTTATTGGTGAAGAATTTTCGAGGACCGCCGTTATCTTTAGTTCTTCAAATGGAAAAACACCAATAAATCCTTGACTGAAAAGGGTTCAAAGCATTTTTATGTCAAGCGCCCATGAGTGGAAAAGGGATAAAAGTCATTCATTTTCTTTTATCTTTATATTTAACGAGCCCGAATACATACATACAAACATACATAAAATTTGCCATAGTTGGATGACTTAAAAAAACTTGAAAGCATATGTGTTAGGCAGCAAAGCCAAATATGAAGACCTGAGAGGAAAACCAACCGTGGAGGGTGTGTCAAGCCTGAAGGAGGAACACCCTTGGATGCGATGGGTGGTGGATTGGGAAAAATGTGGATGATGGTTCGACTAAGACGGCTGCGCCATTGCAGGATATCATTTCCATATTCCAAGGAGGCAAAAGTATGTTTTGTCCCCGCATAAGAAGTAGAATACACCTGGTGCGCCATAGGTTGTCTCCAATTGTTTTTTGGCATCAATCACGGCAATAACGGTCTGACTAAATATCTTGTTTTAGACATAGCTTGCATGTGATCATTACCAACGATTTTCGAGCATATTGTCAGTCCAAAATTTAAAAATAGACAACATAGCCTCTTAAACACTTAAAACTTGTTCTAACTTGCCTGGATTTTTCGAAGGCTTGAAGGTGCTATCAAAACGTGTAACTGTAGAGGTTTAACGTACGTTTTGAGAGCACCTTCAAGCCTTCAAGCACCCTGTACGTTCTCAAAAGCCTCCATGAGATTTGTCCCAACCCAGATTTTAGGGTCAATTCTAGTGACCCCAGAGGCTTAACGTGCGTCTTGAGAGCACCTCCAAGCCCTCGAGAATCCAGACTAGTTTGAACAATGAAGTCCAACTCTATTCTTTCTCGGGCTCCTTCATTGTTCAATACCCTCAAATATTCAAGCTAGAGGGCTTGTCAGAGAAAAGTCACTCCAACCAGGCCACTTGAGACTTTGCTTTGAACACATTTTGGTAGTCGGGCAGCAGGATGTCGGGCTCATCGACTTCTCGTGCGTTACTCGGTTTCAATCAAAACAGACAAACGAGCCATCAACTCACTGCCTCCCTGAATTCGGTACTTGATTTTGAGAATCATGCAACTAAATGTTCTCAAAGTCGATCCCCATCGCACACACCAGGCAACCGCGTGGAATGCAAAAAAATCTCAGAAATCTCGTGAGTGTCGTTTCTCTGACTAGCCCTCTAATTCAAGCTAAAGTTGTTGAGGCCTGGACGACCATGGACAATGGGTACGTAAAAAAGATTTTTGCAAGTTTGTCCACAGACTAGAGCCCTGCATGGCCGTCAAAGGCGGTGTATTTAGAAATATAATGCTTCAATGTATGCCTTCCAACTTTGATTTAATGTCTTAAGCTCTCCAAATCATTACAAATGAGTTCTATTTCATTAAGTCTGTTGAATCAATATTTAGATGAGCATGTGGCGCACCATGTAATGGGAAAAAGAAAAGAATAGCATACGTGTACTTGTACAACTCATAGCAAGTTGGGTTAGACCAATATAGATATCTTACTAACATGTCATGTAAAAGAGAAGAAATGATAAGGACAATTTACTGAACTTTTTTGTTGAAGCAACCATAGCGTGACCAAAGGCAAGTTAGCTAAGCGGCTGGCCTATCACGGAGGTTTTTTTTACCTCGATGAGAAATAAACCAAACTGGAGGTGTGTTGCCTTCTCTTCACCAACATCACGAGCCATTGGGAGGGGATGAAGCGGTGAACACGTTTAAAGTGTTGACCGTATCAACTTTATGAAATCCAAACTTGAATAAACTACATTTGCTGTTCTCAACTGCCTCATGCGGACTTCCTTTTTATTCATGATGTGTTTCGACATTGGTAACCTACTCTCCAGGCCATCAAGGGGTTTTGTAAAGTATATTTCTTACCGCATGAGTCAGCTGCCCCGACAGTAGACAAGTAACGTTTAATTATAAATATAGAAACATGGCTGATGCAATAATTACCTTGGTTACACCTTGATTTGATGTTGCACCCATTTAACTTTCTTAAGTTTAACAGAACTTTGAGGTATTTGATGATGAAATTCATTTCTCTTTCGCTTGTTTGGGCTTCTGGAGGTTGGTACAAGGTTCATTCAATTAAAACAATCTGTGCTTGAATGACTCTGGAAGCCGTTGTCACTTAAAACTATGATGATTATGGAACAATGTCACACCAGATTTATCTGCACATCCAGATTTTGCTCCTTTACGAATGGCTAACCTGTTGCGTTGCTTGGCACTCAATCACTCCTGATTGCAAGTCCTGATTGCAATTAGTTTTTCATTTCGAAAATGTAGCCAAATTTTATCTCATAAATGGTGCCAAAACACCATTTATGTCATGTCTGAGGTCGACATGATTTCATCTTACTCATTATTTTGACCTACACTACACTCATACCCATGCAGTAACCCGTAATCCAGTAGCTAGTAGCAAGTAGAATAATGCCCAAACGACTTTAGGATTGTGATAGAGTAAGTGGAAGTCCCATGAGGCAAAACATCACAGGAAAATGCTATGGGAACCCAGTGATGAAATAAATCAACTCCCAGGATCAGTGTCGTTTGTTTCATTTGAATTGACATTCTGTGCGAGCCTGGTCAAGTAGGTGGCAACGATGTCACGGGTTCTATATAGTCAGGTTTATTCTTCTCAAGCACTCTTTACATATTGCCTTTTACAAGGACCGGTTTTCAGCACTATAAACATAGAAGAAGTAACATGGAAGAGTAAAAATCGAGGTTGTTGTGTCTTTTTTACTGCAGCTGAATTGTAATCAGTGGACAGTGCAACTCTAGCTGATGGAAAGCAGCGCCTCTACAATCAGAAACTATACCCTAGCAGCTGGTCAGCAGACATTCATTTACTTTGAAAACTAGTCCGCCTGGCTAGCTCTCATCGCACTCTCTGGGAGTTGCCTCCTCTATGGCAAAAAGTTCCCTCTCTGACATGTAAAGGAAACCAAACGCCACTATTAGAAATATTTTCCATGGCGCTTTGTTCAAGAGTGGCCGGAATCTAAGTTTCCAGCCACTTGTGAAGAAATAAACATTCTGTCACGTCAAATTTTGCTTTGAGTGGATTTGAGGGAAATTCATACCTTGAAAACTGGTTCTTGTAAAAGAAAACTGTGTATTCAATAGTGGCGGCGTTCATTGCATACAGTTTATTCAAGTTAGGATCTCAAAAAGTTGACTGGCCAAGACACCTTAAACGCAAAGAAATCCCCCGCAATTGTATAAATAGCTATTGCAGTCGTTCTCGGAAACGGAAGCAAAACCATTTCTACAAACAAATATTTACTCAATGTGACAGAATATTCTACACAGACAAAACTAAATGCATGTTATATACCTTTATTTAAAGACCTCAAGTACTGTTTGCAAGTTTTTGCGAAAATATTATTGTTTCAAGTCTTGACTAACGCTAAGAAAGAGTTAATCCTGAAAATTGAACATATTGCTCAATTTCTGAAGCTTAAGAGTTATATATTTCCCACATTTTTTCATTATTTCATCTATGCACAGTGCTACGAAATTGTGTTAGGTAAGTTTATTGGCCTTTAAAGAGGTGCTTAACGTCAGAAAATCAGGTGAAAAACATACTTTTTTAAAGCTATTATAAGACAAAAACTCTTTAATTACCTTTGGGAATTTTT
>NC_081446.1:15579685-15580861 GCF_007210705.1 Tigriopus californicus
ATGTAATAAACAGCTGGTTAGTTATTGCAAGATTTTTTGACTTACATAGATTTAATTGAAAAGGGCAATATCCCAAAATTGATCGTATCTTCTTGCTGCCTTGTATTATATACCTTATACTTAAACTACCTTGTTCTTAACATTCAAAATACACTTTAAATCTCATTAACCTTGATGGATAATATCTGTTCAACTTGATGTACAATTTCATCATGCCCTCCCGTGTGAAGAGAAGCTCGGGCAAGCACTCGCTCTTCTCTTGAAACCCCACGGCATGAAATGGGCGAACGCATTCAAGGCATTTAAGACAAGTCAAGACGACTTGTCGACTTTCTTCAAGCCTGACTATTGTGTAAATAGCTATTTCGCTTCACAAATAACCAGAAACTTGCGTGAGAGTGAGAAATGTTTTCTTTTATGATGCCCGGTTTTCATAGGTATAATATTCATTATCATGCACAAAAAAGGAACCAATCGCCACGGTAGTAGTAATAGTATCCTGTTTATTTGCATTGCCAAATGTACTCAATTATTCAACTGGTCCAGATGACATGCATGCATCGTTTTTGTAATGAAATATTCTTGTGTAAAAGAATATTTAAAAAGGGCAAGGAGGAACGCTTAAATGCGTTATGTGTTGCAAGTCGTCATCCTCTACACATTTACAGACGTACAAGGAGGTCTGAGAGATTTCTCTTGTTTAGTATTGGCTTGGATAAGCTCATCCTCTTTTCATTATCAATAAATGCCAGGGGCTAGAACACCTCCTTTGTCTTCAACTAGAGCCTCAAATCCTCTGTGGTCTACCTTCTCATGCCTCATGATATTCAACAACATTCTGGTCTACATGGTAGAATTTCTTCGGAATCTAATTGGTCTTTTCCCTCTGGATCTTGTTGGGCAAGGATGAACATTATCAAGCCCTTTGGAATATTCTTAGGCCTCGTCAAAGAGCTCCATTGCCCAGACCATGAACATGCAGCTAACAAGGAAGCCCTGGCTGTAACTGGATCCCAGTCATTAGTGAGAACCAACTCTTTTTGTTGTTGCTAGATTTCAACAAACTTTTACTGCCTTAGATTCCACACACAAATGTATAGATTAAAACAAAATTAGAGCTGTGTAAACGAAAAACATGAAACTTGCATTAAGAAGAAAGCAAAAAGGGTTAGTAAT
>NC_081446.1:15580897-15584446 GCF_007210705.1 Tigriopus californicus
AAGAAAGCAAAAAGGGTTAGTAATAATTGCAAACCCGGTGCATCAACACTTAATTTTCAAAGGCGTTCCACTTTCTTGATTTGTTGATATCTTATTTGCACGTTTTGTTCGAGATCAATTTCCCCCAATTCAATTCGAAGATGTTTTGCATGTTTCGTTGGGATCGAAATTTGATCCCAACAGGCTCCAGCTTTGAATATTGCAATCTCAAATCTTAGCAATTAACAAGACCGCTCTCATTTGGTGAAAAGCTGAATTTTGACAATTGAAGGTATCTGAGCATCACTCCTCTGCAATGAAACCAGATTGGCCTTTTTCTTGGCGTGGCATGCCCACCATTTTTTTACGGGTTATCTAGTCCACCACAAGTTGTCTGCCTCTCTTACTTTTTAACTGTTCACGCATTACTTGATGGATGAATGTGTGCATGCATGGATGAGTCGTATCAAGTCAAGATGAGTCAGTTGAAACTGGCTGAAACTAATCGAAGAGTGGGGTTAGCGTGGGTTTGCTCAAAAGCTGAGTGAGTGACCGTCGTGATATGTGATAGTCATTTGGGTAATAAAACGAAGCCGAACGTTTTGAAGCAGAAAATAGACCCTGGGGTGAGGTTGGCTCGTTGTAGTTCCTTGGAATGCCATTCGGATAGTAGTCCATTTTGAATTCTTGTCTCACTTCCCTCGAGTTAAATGCTTTCCTTCCGCCCTCAAAGAAAGCTTCAAACATGGCCTACTTTTCTGTACATCTATTTGGGATCGACTTGAGGATAAATTGTGGGGATTTTGCATCTGTTTACAATAATTCATCTCTACAGATCTGGATCACTTCCCACCTACGAAGCTTGAAATAAAATGAAAAAGATAAACGAACGAAAGAGACGCAAGGTACTCTTGACCGAAGACATAAAAGGCAAATAAGAGGATTGACTACAAGGCAACAGACTGTTCCAATTCTTTTCAAGTGGATGTGAAATGCAATAACTTTAATGCGAGACCAGATGAACTCACTATGTGAGCCACATAAGATCATGACCCCTCTGGGGAAAAGCAAGCAAGTCCTGGGGTTCGCATTCTCTTTCAACTGGAACTTCTAGTTCTGCTCGGAAAACTAAAATATTGCCAAGAAGATTTATACAGAACGTACGTTTGTCGTCGAAGGGGATTGTGAAAGGGAGAAGGGGATAACACGAACTAACTAACCCACAATGATTCTTACCCATCAAAGGAGTGTTGACAACCACTTGACTGTGTCGCGAGTTTTCATTTCATTTCAGTTACGAAACTAGTGACAGATATAATTGCATTTTTGCGAAGGAATGCAGGAATGAAACAAGGATTGATGATTGGAAAAAGGGCGATTGTATTCTTTTTTTTTCTTTTGTTAAAAATGTTCAATTTTCGCATGATTTGACCGTTTTCCTCACATTTCATTTGTTGTTAAAGAACAGCTCTTAGAATGGAGAAACTTGACTACCCGTAACATGAGTTGGAGTTCATAATCTATTGACAATGCACCTACAACATTGTCGATTCTTTGCTTTTACGTTCAATATCAGATCATTTTGAAGCTGACGAAGGGTTTCGAATTTTACGTAGTGTGGCCTAAAGATGTTTTCTATATTAAGCATCTTTAGTGTGGCCAAGATTCACTTTAAGGGACCTATTTGAAGGTTAAGGGAGCGTCGGCCAACGTGGAGATATTAACAGGTAACCAAAAAGGCCAGGGTGTGATGACAAGGAAATGACTAAATCCTTTAATGCATTCAATTTTAAAAGAAAGGATTCCTCTTGTTAGAACAGAAAAGAGCCTTTACTATATTTCTTGGTAAAGAATCAAATTAAAATTTCATAGCATTTAACCTTATGGGATTAATCACGCAATAGTTTATACTCAGAAATGTCGTAGTTTTGTTCAATAACATACTTGATCATTACTTCTGAGCGAGAATAGAAGCATATTGGGGTTTTGGTTGCTGCTTGAAGTTTCGAAAGATTCAAATTTAGAAATCATGCATGGCGTCTTAAGGTGGTGTCTTTCTATTTGTATAGTTTTTGGTTTGTATTTCCATTTTAGTAATAATGCAGCTGTGACCTCCCTGACTCCTTCAGAGCTTCAATCCGCGGATTGTTTTACTAATTAATTCCAACATGCGAAACTAGGATCCCTGCAAAAGCATGCATTTTTAAAAGTAATTGAAATTGTACGTCTGGCAGATGTAAATATCATTCCAATTTGAATGACCTGATATGCATTTGCTTTGGCTGGAGGTTTTGCCATCGTTGCTTGTTCTAGAAGGACTCAATCTCAGAAAACTTTCAAGGTATTTAACCCAGGCTGGCCAAGTAGCATTTTTTTATGCTAATTTTTTAAAATTAGCAATTTTTAAGGCCACCAGCATTGGAATGTTTGTATTAGCCCATGTCTGGTTTTTAGCATTAAACTAGCAGTAGTTGCCTGGTCCAAGCATTGTGAAATCTTTTCCAGCATTTTAGCATTTTCCCATAATTATTGCATTGAAGAAATGCCCAAAAGGGAACGAAAGCAAAATAAAATCTCTCTAGGGAACTAAACTTGGCGGTGCAGTTAAAAATATTCTTCCATTGGATACATTTGCCACTCCATGAAACCGATTCACTGCAGCCACAAAGTGATTTCCAGGGGAATGTTTATTTTTCATTAAGCAAGCAAAATGGTTTATTTTAGCTGCTTCTCAATTCGAAAGAAAATGTAGTCAAAATTCTGTATATGCCCAGACTTTTGCCTCATAAAAAGATTGTTTACTACTGTGGGTTGGCTAAAACAAATCAAATAAGTGATTAAAATTGTCAGTGCGTGTATAAGGACCGAGTCACAATCTTTAAGGAGATGTAAATTTGGATTAATTTCATTGTGTTGGGATGCTAAATCTATTAAGCCATAGATTTCTAGACACTGGATGTCGGACGACCCACCACTTGGCTGGTAAAACAGTACAATGGATGGTCTCCTGGGAATTGATTACAAACCGGTTTATTGTACTGTTTAGCTGTTTTTCTTACACAAATTAATCCAATGAAAGAATACTGTTAACTGCACCGCCAAGTTTAGTTCCCTTTTTATTTTGCTTTTGTTTCCTTTTGGGCAGTTTTTCAATGCAATAATGATGGGAAAATGCTAATATGCTGGAAATAATTTCACAATGCTTGGACCATACAACTAATATTAGTTTAATGTTTTGTGTTTTTTTTTTTAATTTAATTTTCGAAAAGCATGATATTTCAAAATAATTGCCCGAACTTACCCTGTCAAAGAGTGCCAAATGTATAATTGAAAAGTGAAAATGAAATTCTTTGCAAACACCATGGAGAATTTGTTTATTTAAAAAAAGTAGCATTTTTCTAACATTTTCGTAGTTCGGTTAGCATTTTTTTTAGCATCGATTTTGCACGAGCTAGTTTCGCCGGCTGAAAAAAAACCTGGCCAGCCTGATTTCACCTACGTTTTGCTCGGGTCAAGAGTGCTACATGTTTTTGTTCCCAACAGGATTCAGTACGTAAGTCAGTAGTGATG
>NC_081446.1:15584753-15585987 GCF_007210705.1 Tigriopus californicus
TTTTTTTTAAACCTGAAAGTTCCGTTTGTTTTCTGTAACCTTTTCTATGATTGATAGGGCTGTTTTCTCTTTTGAAAAATGGACTGATGAATTATTGGTAGGTTTTGGATGAAATTATTGGGTGTCATAGTTCCCTTCAGTGATTTCCTCAACTTTGGCGCTTTTTGAACTTCCAGTGGTAAGAATGCAAATATTCATAGCTCTTTGTGAAAAAATTTTTGTTCTAAAGTCAAGGTTGCATTTTGTATTTAAGAAGTTCATCTTATCACTACTTCTATATCTAGTTTTCACCGCTTTCTCGGATAATGGTCTGAATAGAGAATATTCGTAGAAATCCACTCCATTAAAAACCGTAACAATGAACAAGGTCCATCCAGTATTTGGCTCCGATCTTCCAGCGATGAGAATTCGATCACGGCCAATCTTTTCTCATATGAGACACCCTTCAGGTCTGGAAGAAGTCTTGTGAATCTCCTCTGAACTTTTTCATACAGATCAAAGACATCTTTTGTGCTTGGGATTCATCCTGTTCCCCAAAATCCATCTAATATTGCCGTTTTAATGCAAATAGAAACCGCATGTACTGGAGCACTGTGTTATCGCCTTGGGTTTGGCCGTCTGAACTTGGAGGTTCAACATTAACTGTTTACTATTTCTTTTCGTATGAACAATTACATACTTTAAAAGAACTAAACCAAATGGTATGACTCAAAGCTGACATAATTTATTCATTTTTAAACCGTCGTTAAAATTGCATAAGCCTCATATGAAAGTACATGAGAGGGAAAAAAAAGGACGCTCGTTCCATCCACGGTCTCGTCCCAAGGGTGTCCCGGTTGATAGATCCAGATTAGAGGGCTGTCACTGGAACTTTCGACCTGACTTATACTGATGGGGACCAAATTAATAATCATGGGAGGTTGCAACTTAGGCTGCCAATTTACATTTTCAATGGCATATTTGAATACGAACTAAAGCATCGTCATGAGAGAACCACACCCTGATCCCAAAGAGGGACTCTATGCTCCAACATGTTGCGACAGATTTGGAACACGCACTTTAAGCTCCTCCTCTTCCCTGCCCTAAGCACCTCCCTCCTTTTCCCTGTTCCCGTTGTGTATATAAAGCTGTGTTTCTCATGAATAAAAGGCAGTCTACGACTTACCGACTAGACCGACACTTGTTTCATTTTCCAGGTAATACTAAGTCTTGTATCTTGATCTCGTTAGATTTG
>NC_081446.1:15589513-15602546 GCF_007210705.1 Tigriopus californicus
GAGTTAAGAACCTGTCTTTCAAATACCTTTTTTGGGTATGTTAGAGGTATATGGCAAAGGTTTTAAAGACTTATCTTGCTCTTGGAATCATCAATGAGCAATTTTTGAAGTAGAGGATAGGTTTCATACAGAATATCCTTTATATTTGTAGTTTTAAAGGTTCGTATTTTTTTGTACAAAAAATACATTTTTCGTACATTTTTGGACACTTTTGTCCACTTTTGTCCACTTTTGTCCACCCTTATTTTTGGACACTTTTGGACACTTTTGGACAGGGGTGGACAAAAATGTCCAAAAATGAAATGCCCACCCTGACTAGGGTAGGCCTAAACCTGATGCTGAATCACGATTATTAGGAACCAATTCGAGGTTGAGTGAATCAAATTCAAAGACAGATACATCTCCCCCAAGTTTGGCTTTTCAGGGTCACACCATAACCTTGTCTTGACAACGTTCTCTCCCCAAATCCTGACACTTTCTCTGTTTTAATTAAAAAAACTACTATTAAAATACCAAAAATTTCTTCAAAGGTTCTGGAGTCAATGTAAGTCAATTTAGAATCGTAGGTTGTCGGTATGTGATTAATTATTAACCCTGAATTTGGTTTTTTGGACGTGCGACGAACCACTGGAACATGGACGGGCATGCTAGCGTTGAGAATGTATATTTTAGGAACCACTAAGATATTATTTTGGTCTTCAAATGCGATTGACTGCCAGTCGCTATGATCACGTATTTTAATTTTCCGTTCCATCAAACAAATGGATCGACAGGTATGTCCTCTCAAAACATAGTGACTGAATGAACTAGTCCTCTGTTTGGAATTGTTTACCAAATGAGGGCATTATCATTGGGTGCTATGGATCCTTCAGGTATGAGCTGGCTGACGAGTCATCGAAATTTTTGGGGAGGCCACTGGGCTACTGTTCAATACAGTGAAGGGAATAACAAACCAAAATGCAACTCATGATATTATACAAAAAAAGAAACTTTGCCGCGGGCCCAAAAAACATTTGTTAAACCAGGAAACTTAAAAGTAACGAAAATGAGTCAAAAATGGCATTCTAGACTTGAAAGTATATGTTGTGTACGTTAATGAGTGAGATTGTGGCAATTTACAAAAGTACAATGATAGATGAACAGTTTCGTTCCAGGATAAATGACTTGAAACTGTAATTCAATCCCTTAACCCGGAGCTATTAAGTCACAAAAGTTCAATTGACCTCACAAAAAAATGGTCAGGGCGTTATTGTATTTCCCCCCTCCAAAGTGCCCGGGATGGTGAGATTCATGGAACGGAGCATACCTTTTTGAACCAATTGCTGAATTGAGTGGAAATTTGAAACACGGAGGGATAGAAACCTGGTATTGGTTTGATTCGAAGGAGAAAAATATCGTGGGACTTATTTCCCTCCTGTCAATGCTCGACCATGGGATCCTGTGGTCCATACTCCAGTGGTTCATGCGTGGGCCAAGAAGGAAAGAAAGTGAGACTTGGAATGGTTAGATAGTTAGTTGTTGGTGTGGCATCCAACGAATGCTGGGGTGGATCAACTTTCTCCCCGTCCCAGCCGACCCACACGCAACACCGGCATCCCTCAGGACCCTCGTCCCAGGAACAAGGCAACAAGGCGACTGCAACAACGGGACTGTCTGTCTGTCTGTCCAGCTATTATTGATTGGCCCCAGAGCCAATCTCGGCATCGGAATCGTCGTGGACAATTAATTGCCTTGATGGATTGATGAATGGATTGATGGATTGAGGAGCCCCACCTCCAAACCTATTTCGTTTTTGGTAAGGCTGGTGGCCACTCATCAGGCTGATCATGGATTGCCACCTACAGATTCATGACCTAAGTGTTGATTAGATATATGAAATTGCTACCATTTCAGCTAATCCAGTGTGTTAAATATACGCCAGATACTATGATGCATCTCCAGGTAAAAGGCTGGTCCGTCCAGTGGAACCTTTGGGCTGGTTGTGGTGTGTGTAATGTGTGTGTGTGTGTGTGTGTGTATTGCCGTGCCGCCCATGGGTGTGACCTGAGGTCTGATCTCTTCTGACCACTTGTGTTAAATATACGCCAGATACTATGATGCATCTCCAGGTAAAAGGCTGGTCCGTCCAGTGGAACCTTTGGGCTGGTTGTGGTGTGTGGTGTGTGTGTGTGTATTGCCGTGCCGCCCATGGGTGTGACCTGAGGTCTGATCTCTTCTGACCACTTGTTTTCAGGCCAAGCCAGAGACCGTGATGAGCAGCCTTGCCAGTCTGGTCCGAGTGGATGGTGTGCATGTGAGGCGGACCCGCACAGTAGTATGTTGTCCATTGGGCCTCGATTCTCCTTACTCATCCCCAAGAAACGACTAACCCTGGCTCTGGTGGTGTTCACCTTGATCCTCCTCTATTGGAACTGGCACACGCCCGCGCTCCAGTCCCGAGTTGGCTCTCGAACCGTACAATCCGTCACGGTTGGCCCCATTGCTTCCATCTTCAACCAGGTGCCCGCCCGGGGGTGCACCTACCCTCGATTCATTTTCACGGCCCAAGAGCGATTTCTGGCCGGCGGTGCTTTGGGTGGTCAGCTTGGGGAAGACGACAACGACGATCCCACGGCTCGAGCTCGAGTCGGTCCCAATCCTCAGCTGCAGGCGGGTGCCAATTACTCGGTCATTTACAACTTTGCCTCGCCCCAGCCCAATGCCAATTCGTTCCGTTTAGTCCATTATGACGGCAATGATACGTACACGGATGAGCCCGCGGATATCGAAGAGCTTATAGATGAGGATCACATCACTTATGTGACCCATGCCACGCCCGAGTTTTTGAGCACCAATTTGATCCAACTCCTGGATCATTGGCCATCCGCTCCGTTGAGCGTGTCGGTTTTCGCTCCGGGCCAAGATTTCTGCGCGGCCACGGCCTTGATCTCGTGGTTGTGGACCTGTGAACCGCGTGTCAGGCGTCAGGTGTCTTTTCATATTATTTTCCCCAGTGATTTGGCCAATGATATCGCCGTGAAAACCGCCACCGAAGGCATCCGCATCCTTGACGCCAATTGCGATCAAGCGCCCGTTTTGAGTGAGGAGACGTTTCGGAGCCGTAAATTGATTCCCTATCCGGTCAACACGGCTCGGAATGTGGCTCGCTCGGTGGTGAGAACGAAATACTTTGTTACCTCAGATATTGAGCTCTTTCCGTCGCCGAATTTGAGCGCCAACTTTGTCAAATTTTTGAGCACTTCAGCTCAAGCCCACAAGTTGTTGGAGAACCCGGAGAAGTCGCCCGTGGCGTTTGTCTTGCCGATTTTTGAAATCGCCAAGAACGTCCCGTATCCCAAGAACAAGGCCGAACTGGTCAAATTGTACAACAAGAACGAGTCTGTGTATTTTCATGCCAATTTCTGCCGACACTGCCAAAGGTTTCCCGGTTTAGAGGAGTGGGTTCAACCTTTCAAGATCAGAAAAGACAAGAAGAAGAGGGCCAAGAAGATCAAAGCGGGCGAGAGTCTGACAATTTCGATTGCCCACGTTTCCAAGCGAGAACCACCCTACGATCGTTGGGAACCAATTTACATTGGCACTCAAGATGATCCCCTCTATGACGAACGGCTCTCCTGGGAGGGCTTTCAGGACAAGATGAGTCAAATGGTCGAGCTGTGTCTACGAAATTTCACCTTTGCTGTGCTCGACAACGCCTACCTGATTCATAAGCCCGGGATCAAAGTGAAAACTAGTCAGGACGGGAAATTAACCGAGCCGTGGAGGATTTCCTTCGTTGAACGAAACGAGCAAGTGTATCAAGTGCTGCTCAAAGAGTTGGCCGATAAATACGGTGGATTAGGTCATTGTAAACGCGTGGAACCTTCCACCAGCACGTGAGCTTTTATCGAGCACAACGAACCGTTTAAAATGGTGCTAAGACAACGAAAAAACACAAACATTCAGAAAGTCGTCCAGGAATTGGATGCATTTCCCAAAGTGCCCGAGACCTTCGTGGAGCAGACCACTTCCGGCGCGTCAAGTAAGATCAATGAGGGATTTCATGCATCGCTTTAGTGCTGGTCGTAAAAGAAATGAAATTGGATCTCGAAGGGAAATGGCATTTAAAACGATCTTCTTTTTTACCTTTCTTGGAAAAAAGAGAGCCTAATATGGTATGATTGAATGCGTTTGGCAATGCAGTCCTAGAGCAACATGAACTAGATTCCTCACGGTTGCGCTCTTTCAGTATCTGCAGAATGCACTTTAAAACTACTTAACTGAAGTATTTTCCCAAAACTTTTGACAACGGGTTGACTCAAGGTCAACCTACTTTCCGTGACAAACATCATTTTCATCAAATGGCATTTGATCCTATTTGACATATTTTCGTAGTTAACATAAAAAGAGCTCCCTTGTTGTCATGAGCGATTTGCACTTTGTGCAATATTATCCTCGCTCATTAAAATTATCCCTTCTAATCGCAAGACATTGATAATGCTCAAATGCCAAAGAAAAGACCCTATCAGAGCCAAACCTGAGTAGAGAAAAGATCGTGTTTAAATGCTCGATTTGTCATCATGTCACGAGTTAAAAATGACTTTGAAAGACGAGGTGAACATACACTACCATGATAGATACACATGTTCCTGACTTTTGGAGCTCAGGCCATATTGTGATGCAGCGAGTTTGTGTTTGTCTAGGGAAAACAGTTGTCCCTGACAGGCGTTCAGTAGGTGGCCCCATGATTTGCGAGGACCAATCTTGGAAGAAAAGAAATGGCTTTGTGGCTCCTTTACGACTCGACCTTGTTTCAAGCTAGCACGTACCATGAGACCGAGGGAAAAAGTCATTTGCATTGCTTCCCAGGACTAGGCTGTTAGAGACTTCAAGTTTCGGATTTTCCGAGTCGGCAATTGATCTATCGAAGTGAAATGGAGTCAAACATAGAGTCAACATTACTCTAGGGTACTAGCTAGCAGTTGAGTGGTCAAAGAGCGTTGGTTCAAACCAAATCCCGTTTTCGGAATGCTCCGTTCAAACTAAAATGTGTATAAAGAGAGAGGGGGAATTTGCAAGAGGTTTTCGAAAAAATGCTCGCGAAATATCTTAAAAATTCACTAAAACGAACATGCGTTTTAATCAAAAAGGTTTTTGAAGTTTTTTTTTGGTTACATTTCTGTAACATCTTGTTTAAGGTAGGCCACAGCTCTGAGGCACTGTTCACAACAAGGCATTTACCAAGACCATGGAAATATGTCGTATAGACCCAAAGTCCAAGTTTTTTTGGCGTTTTCACCAAGTTCAAATTTTTTCCTGATGTAAAAATGATGCCAAAGTCATTGCAAACGCCTACACACTATCGATATCATTCAACCCTAAAAAACCAGAGATTGTGTCAAAGGAGAACGGCTTTGGAGATATCAACCTACCCCTAACAACCTATTTTGAACAATCTTAGTAATAGTTCCAACTATTCTATATTCACCCCTTTGAATAATCAACTTATTTTTACCATGTCAAAACTATGCCATTTGCCTTGGTTTCTTTTTTCAACCTCATCCGTCTAACAACCTCGTGTGTGTTGATCATTCCAGTTTCCGTGGTCACTTTCCTGTTGGTGACCTCTCTGCTTTGGTCGGAATTGGCTTATTTCTGGAATCCGGGATTCCGTTTCAAATTCACCCCTGACTCGGATTTCGAGTCAAAACTGACCATTAATGTGGATATGACCGTGGCGATGCCTTGTGATAGTAAGTAGAGGGCCATTTCCTTTGAAGACATGTTCCCTATTCAAACATAATCCCCATTCCTCTCCTGGCCGGGTTCATTCGTTCCCGTCGCTCGCATTTCGGAATGACCTCGAATTGCCTCCGAGGAAGGTGGAGCCTCGAGCTCTTTTGCATGTGCTCACTGTTCTGAGTATGTTCAATGGTAAAGGCTCAAATCCTCTTGAAATGGGGCCTACTCTACGTGTGTACGACTATATACGTATACATACGTCTCTTTGAAGCTTGAACACGTGGCCTGGTCGAGATTGGACTACCAGGGCTCCTCCAAAGCTTGGAGCCTCGATAAGTAGCCAGTTCTAAACCCAATGGTAAATGTAGCCTAAAATTCAGAGGCGTCAGTCAGCTGGTCCATGTGATGACGTACTGTATGTCTGTCTTAGGTTTCTGTGGGCCCTGAGCATGTATCTTATGAAAAACTGCTAGCTTTCGGTACTTACCTTATTCAATGAGGAATAATGTCCGCGAAAGTAAGAGGATATTGGTTATTCCATCTCATCATCGACATGATCTATCCAGAATGTGAATGAGCGAACCGCTCCTAACCTAAGCGAGATCAACGTGGAAAGTTCGACTGAACTTTCTCGGATCATCTTCGTTTGAGAGTTGATCAAGTTTGACAAGAGTAGAGAGTCTTCCTGTGCTAGCAAAAGTACTTCAAAGCAAATCCTGGAGTTGTTTTTAAGCCTCTCTCGATATCGTCCACTCTGGTCGATATCATCTACTCCTTGTCGATGTCAAAAGTTAGTTCGAGTTTGTCACGATTCCCCTCAAGCTCCAGAAGTGGGATTGGGATGCAACACGCGCCACAAAACATTGCTCAAAAACCAAAACCTCGAGCCGAGCTCGTTAGGTCGATATGGATGGATCGAGTGAGGAGGGAGGGTCCCTTCTGTTTAGACCTACGTACTACATTCACATTTGTAAGGGCGAGAGCAAACCAAAAGTTTCTTATTTGCTGTCGGCATTGAATTCGATTGACTCGTGCTCCTCGAGGGAACCGCTCAGGGTTCGGATCGCAAGCACGTCCTAGAATGTTGGGCTGTACTCGCACATAAATGATTTTCACCCTGCCAAGAGGGCCAAAAATGAAAGAGGGGTGGGTCTCTTTGGTTGGGATGATATCCAAAAAGATGCATATGGTCGGATTTTCCTCGTTCTTACTCTTTCATTTTGACGAGTTACATTTCAATTCAAACCACCAAAGTGCATGCGTTAGTTGGCCAGACGATGTGAGATCTGTTGCACGTATGATGTCGGTCTGAGTTTGAATTGAATGAGCTGTTTCAAGAGTTGAGAGCAATAAAGCCTTTCTGGATGATCCTTGGAGTTTTGTGAAACTTTCTTGTCATCTCAGACGGATTGGGTAGAAACCCAGAAAATGATGTTGGTACCTGGGTATTTGCCAATTCCTCCACACACAATAATTTACTGGTTTTCGCAAAAACTACTATGTCCTCAAACTGTCGCTTGGAAAGTTTCTCATCCTTTCCGGAGGAAAAAAAAAAACTGACAGGTGTGAGGAATTCTGAATGTGGGTCTAATAAATTGAAGACCAGTCAAACTTTGGTGCTTACTCCACGATGAACTCGGATGAACTCTCCCCGTTTGGAGTACTACATAATTTGGCAGAGTAATTAGAGAATTCTCATTCTCCCTCCATTCAAGAAGAGCAGAGATGAGAGAGACTGAGGACTGGTTTTTATCAAAAGATTTCTCCTTTTCATTATCCTAGTGATTGGAGCTGACATTCTGGACTCGACGAATCAAAATACGTTCAGTTTCGGGAGATTAAAGGAGGAACCCACGTGGTTCGAATTGGACCACCTTCAACGCAACCATTTCGAGGCCATTCAAACCTTCAACGAATATCTCCGTGAAGGGTCGCATTCCATCCAAGATGTGCTTTGGAAATCGGGCCAATCCACCTTCTTCGGAGAAATCCCACCCCGGTGAGTCTTGTCTTGAATTGACTTTTCTGTCCATTTTCGATTTTCGGTTTTTCGTTATTACCCGCACCGATTGCCGCCATTGATCTCTCCGATCCAAGCAATAATACCCACTGTGTAGTGTGGCTAAGGACCCCCTCCACCGAAGAAGCCAAGCGAACTAGGTACAGAAGTCGCTGGCCCAATTGGTTGTAACGGGTTCTCGGTAATGGATCCCTGTTCTTGACTTGCTTCTTCGGTCTCATCGTAAGTGGGGAAATGGTGCGCAGAGATTAGAATTGCACTTAATGGTGTCGAACAATGGTCTTGACTTGTGTAAGTGAGAAAGTGGGAGTCCACTTTCGACGTCAATGGCACTTTTTGCTCGAATCCAATGGCCAACCACTCAAACATAGACACTCGACCCTTTTGACCGTACGTGAAACAAGTTTGGGACAAGAGGGTCCTGTCTATTTGGGCTTTCGGTCCTTGGGACGCACCGTGTGTGCCGATCTTGTAAAACCTGTACCGGGCACACAAATGCATTAGCCATGATTTGTTGCCTTCTTAAAAAGTGCAATCGGTGGCAAGACGGCTAAGATCCAGAGGAAAAGAGAGGAAGATATAACTCGAGGTCACGAACCGCGGTCGCGATCGAGGTGAACCGCAATCGGTGGGGGGGGTTCTTGGTCTTCCTCATCGATACGAGGAAAGTTTGCTCTGATGGTTCGTTCTCCTTGTCCCTGATTTCTTGTCAGAGCTAAAGAAGATACATGATTACATTGCCTACCAAGCTTTGAGAGATTGGGTTCTCGGTGCGAGTTGGAAGGAAAAAAAAACATATCGGCTTTCTAGGACCCTCCTGGTGTTTCATCTTGGGTGGGTCGTACTGTTGTCGAGAGATCTGAGCTGGCAATTGAGCTTCGTGGCTTGGCACCACTTTGCATTTGGTATTTGATAGATGGTACACCACAAGCCATGGACCACAATCAGGTACAAGCCAAGATACAAACCCTCATTACGCCCATACGTGGGACGAGCATTGTCGATCTTCGTTCCTTCCAAGAACCAGAAGGAGGACTGGCCAAGTTCCACCATGAGTCATCGTTTATCTCCGATTAGTGTCATTCCTCTATACAGTGGTAGTCTAGGACGCTTGAAGGGCTATTTACTACCCACTTTCTGAGGGGAAAGTAACATTTGAAAGGGATTTTTCCTTGTAGACGGAGCACGCCCGAGGAACCTCACGATGCTTGCCGAGTCCATGGCTCTCTGAGTTTGAATAAGGTGGCCGGAAACTTCCACATCACTGCCGGGAAATCTGTTCCTTTAATGGGTGGACATGCCCATTTGACGGCCTTCATGGGCCCTCAAGACTATAATTTTAGTCATCGCATTGACAAGTTCTCCTTCGGAAGTCCCCATGGAGGTGTAATCCAACCTTTGGAAGGGGATGAAAAAATTGCCGACAAAAGTAAGTACCATCCCTTGTAAGTTTTCAGCCCGTCGAATTATTGAGCTCAGTAGCTTGGGCCTGATTCGTCAAAACTGCCCTCGCCGAAAAGGTCAGATTGGGGATAGACCTGGCAATGGGTAAATATAGGTATGCTTTGATTTATCGTTTTGGATAGAATGCGATATTTTTAAGGGCAAAACTGGAAGATCTGCAAATGAAATTGACGATTTGACCAAAATTGCTAATTAGGGCTATCCTTCTTTACTATGCCTTAATAATGAACGGCTTGGAGAGTGTTTATATACTAAGTACTTATGAGGCCCGGAATGGTTGAAAAAGATAAGTACATTTTTTTATGACCGACCGGTCTTAAGCAAGATTTTCTTGATTACAACTAGTCCATAGATTGCTAGACACTAGCCTTTGAAACAAACACTAGACTACTTTGAAACACTGAAATGGAGAATTCATTTTCGTGTACAAAAGCTCTGCTCTAAGTGGTTGTCCATGTTGGAATTGGCTTGCGTTTCATTTCATGGACCATGTGCGCTTTTATAATACCCTTTAAATTGATCATGAAGGGAAAAAATCGTAGTTTTGAGCACTTTTAAAGAGCATTGACCTCATTTTGCAACATTGGACAATACCATTTGATTTGAGTTGATGACTGCTTACGCATTTTGCCATCAAATAATGCCAGATGGCCTTTCGGAAGTGCAAAAGCCGAAAGTTCGTTGAAATAAGTTGTTATGGGGTGCGTGATCACGTTCATCGCCCTAGGAAGCCATCATAAATCGTCGCTGATATAGTACCATGTGTATTCATAAAGCTGTGTTGTCCAGACTGTAAAGCACATTCCTGTGCCTCTAATACACAGTACTTAGTGGACATTGGCGGCAAGCTCGAAATGGGTTATTAACATACCTCGGTCTAGATCTTTTTCTGTTGCATATAATTCCTGGTTTGAAATATTCGTGAGAAGGTGTTATAGTTGCATTTATTCCATAATAGGTTAGTTTTATCACACCAAAGAAAATTGATGGCAACCACTTTTAAGGCTCTTTTAGGACCACTGTTTAGATTCGAGTTGTCTAATGATTGCCGCAATAGGAAGTGAGCTAATTACTAAGATGCTAAGGCGAGTCTTTTGATTTGTCAATTTTAGGAGCGAGTCCGTTGGTAGATTCAATTTGGAGTAGAGCTTATTTACAGACATGGAACACCAAGTAGAGCTTTCTCCAAGACAATCCTTTGAATTTTGAAACTCTGTGGGTGGCGTGACATCAACAGGATTCCTCAAATCATATTGGCCACTGCCAAGCATTCCCAATTCAGGACGGCTCCAACGCAAAATGTGACCGAGATTCCCCGCCGAATCCATGTATTCGAATGAAACCCAATGAAGAAATGAAAATTTGTAACGAAGAGTCCTTACTCGACTCCGGCCTTTTTTCAAATACGATGAAAAAAAAACTAGAGTCTGGTCTCGCCTTAGCACTAAGTTGGTTCTTTTCAGTGCCAGATATAGAAACAAATCAAATGATACATCGCTAACTCTTGACAGAGTAATCACCTCCATCCACCCAAACAGAGCAGGACTTCGAGAGCGTCGTTTTAAAGGTCGAAGTGAAATTTCCTCTGATTCTGCTTTATTCAAAGGCTTATTTAACAACAGCCTGGCTTTCAATCAAACAAGTTCCTGTGAAATCCTGTCTTCGTTATTTCTATTTTTTTTTTACTCCTTGAATTGAGACGGGGTTTATGGGAAGCACTAATGTTTGTTGAATCCTACATGATAGACAAGAGATTATTATTGCCATGCTTCAGAGAATTAGGAGGGTCTGATCCAAGTCTCATTTGCTCGTTGACGAATCTTTGGTGTCAAAGACGCATGGACGCGTGTGTTTAGGTCCTCATCTAAATTAGGACAGAATGGACCTTTTTACACATTGGCTCCTTGGAAGCGTCCTCGGTCCTTGACCATAGTCGAATGGAGACTGAGCGAGCGGCAAAAGGTTGGAATGGAGGTGATCGGACTGACGAGCTGAGCGGTCAGACACTCTGGACAGTAGGTAGCCATCGATGTGTCATCGTGCCCATCTATGAATCATGGATGGAATGAAAGACCCTCTATTAAGTGGGGAGAGTGTGAGCTGAATGAGAATCCCACTTGGCTTTGTTTCCCAACGAGGAAGGAGAAGACAGGATCGATCTCTCGGTCTCTCGGTCTCCTCCCATTAATGAGGTTTATTTGCAGGATCGCTCTCCATATGATGAGATCTTTATCCTCGCCCAAGCCATCGATGTGTCATCGTGCCCATCTATGAATCATGGATGGAATGAAAGACCCTCTATTAAGTGGGGAGAGAGTGAGCTGAATGAGAATCCCACTTGGCTTTGTTTCCCAACGAGGAAGGAGAAGACAGGATCGATCTCTCGGTCTCTCGGTCTCCTCCCATTAATGAGGTTTATTTGCAGGATCGCTCTCCATATGATGAGATCTTTATCCTCGCCCAAGACTGATCAAGGCACTTGTCATCGTCATCATCCTCTTGAGATGATTATAGGATTAGAAAATAGACGTTCGCTCTTATCCCCTGATAAATGGAATAGAGACCTCCACCTATAGAGCCAGGCAGCTCCCTTTGTTTTTCAAAATCGAATTTCAAAGTTTTCTCATAAAGAAGAAAGTCTCCCTTGGGAGTTCGATCCCTCCTCCTTCTCTCCTCCCTTTGCTGGTTCGGGGTTTTTTTTTTTCGTTCTCGTCCAAGAATGTCTTTTATTTTTAGAACCAAGAAGCTTGGTCAAGGTCTTGATTTCCAATCGCGGACACCATAAAAGGAAATGGGGAACCACTGAGGGGAAAAACTTACTCAAGATTGGATCATTCAAACAGAAAAAAAACAACTTCAACTTAATCGTGTGCTTGCGTCATAAGAGGTCATCGATTTCAGCGAAACAAAGCAATAACAAAACCATTCAGCATGATAGCTTCTCATTTTTTGAAGTGATTTCGCTTTCGCTCTCTCACCTTCCTCGTTTTTTTTTTCTTCAATAGATATGATGAATTTTCAATACTTCATCCAAGTCATCCCCACCGAGGTCCAAATGGTCAGTGGTTTTACCTATCCCACATATCAATATTCTGTCAAGGAGCAGCTCCGACCCATTGACCATACCACGGGATCCCATGGCGTCAGTGGGATCTACTTCAAATACGACGTGAATGCCCTGAAAGTGCTGGTCATTCAGGATCGGGAGCCGCTCTGGCAATTTCTGGTGCGACTTTGTGCCGGCATAGGCGGCCTTGTGGCCACCAGTCAAATGGTGTGTGGTCTTATCCAAGCCTTGGTTCGATTCTATTGCTGCCCAGACATACCCGAGAAGAAGCAATCCAATGTGAGTGGGATGAAGACGGTGGATCTCATTCCTCCCCAGGAGCGGGTGGCTCCGGGAGCCGAGAGGCACCATCCCCACGCAGTCACCCTGGATCAGGTTCAGAAGCTCATTCATGACCAATAAGCAATGCATCAACATCACTATCTACGCTTTCTTTTTAATCTTTTGGGATTGTTCCTCGACCTCCTTCCATTTTCCCGCTCGCTCACTGACGTCAATGAAATGACCGCTTGATTGAAGATGCTTGAGTTGTTGTTTTATTTATTTATTCTCATATTCGGCTAGAGGAGTTTCAATGGTTTCTGATAAATTTGATAGATCGACCGTCGTTGTCTGACTTGAAGGAACGTGAACCTTGGAAAGTATCCAAAAAATCCAAAAGATTCGCCATGCCAAAAAAGCTAGGTACGCAATTCAGCCACCAAAAGAGAAGCCGAACTGAAATTGCTTATTTTGAAAATTAGGATTGAGTTGAGAGATTA
>NC_081446.1:15602586-15619007 GCF_007210705.1 Tigriopus californicus
TCGCCATGCCAAAAAAGCTAGGTACGCAATTCAGCCACCAAAAGAGAAGCCGAACTGAAATTGCTTATTTTGAAAATTAGTCGAAATTGAGTTGAGAGATTAATGACGGCAATAGAAGTATTCTGTTTTCTCCTACCACTTGCTTTGGGTCTTGGCCTTCCATAGTCATATACTCAATCTGTGGAGGTGATAACTTGGGAGGAAACGTAATCGCGGTGTTAACCTATACCATCCCCACAAACTTCTCCGCTCAGCAATCCTGGGGATCCTGAAACCATTAAAGCCAAGGTTTCGCCGTTTAGTCAGATCGTATTGAAACCGCCTAAGCTAGACCAATCATCCGTAAGCCTTTGGTTGTTCGATGAGAGCTTCGAGGAGAACCCTGGTGGATTACCCGAAGCGCCGCTTAAAGGGGGTTTCAGCCAGCCGAGTGGAGCGCTCCTCTCTAAACATGTTATCTTTATAAATATGTCTGCCTCAGTGGGTAAGTTCAATGGAAATGATGATGTTTATAGCTTCTTCTCGTCCTCCTGAGATCTGTCAACAAAGGCCTCATATTGCAAAACCTTTCGCGCCAAATCTTGGTGGGCCTTGAACGACGATCCTCGTTTTGGCTTCCAACAAATCTCGGGCTCCACTGAATGAGCAAGTAGGGAAGGTGTTGTAGTTTCGTGTTGGGTGAATGACAGGTTCTGCAAATCCTGAGGAACCTTTGAGGAGACTTCAAGGAGACCAGCTTTTCGAATCTAAGGGCAGACAATTTCTATTACAGATCAGATAAGAAGCCATCTCCGAGCGTGTGAGCCCCACGCTGGGATCTGATCTTTAAGAACGGTTATTTGAAAATCCGTTTCATATTTTACAAAGATAAGACTGAGGAAAAAGCCCCCCCTACACCCCCCCCCCCAAAAAAAAACAGAGTGGAATTTTCATTCCCGTCGTTGGGACTGGTGTGTGTGTCTGTCTCTTACCTCAGGTTCGCATTGAATGGGACTCTTGAATACATTTGGCAGTCGCCAGATCATTTTGTTGTCCGCGATGGCGAAAAGCTCTGCATTTCTCTCAGCTAGATGACTCAAATCCTCGCGACAAGCTCCATCTCCGTCGTCGTCGGTGCTACTGCCATCTGTCAACAGATCCTCGGAAGAGATCCAAGCCGACGATCCTCTAAGACTCGAGGGCCTCGTTTCCCGCATTAGACTCGAATCAACCATTCGAAGCTCACTCGGTGAAGTGCCCAAATGAATTGGTGTTGTCGTCGTTGCTGTTGCTGTTGCTCTCGTCGGAGATGATGGTGTTTGTTGTGGTGGTGGTGGTGGTGGTTGTTGCCACCATTGCTGCGGAGGGCAGGGCAGCGGTGGTGGCGTTTGAAACTTTGGACCACTCTCGAATTGTCATGGCCCTTAGAATTTTGATGAGGATTTACCACTCCCACTCGCCCTCCCACTTCCCACTTCCCACCAAATTGACCAGACACACTTTCAGACTCGCTAAGACTCCAATGGAATGTGCCGAGGAAACGAGGGAAACGAGAAGAAAATGAAGTAATCTCCGCAATGGCGCGAACAGCTGGACTTCCTTCGTGGTCTGTTGGCCGTTGGCAGTTGGTCGTTGGTTGGATGGACTTGGCCGTTTCTGGACTTGAATGACTATGTGAACGGATGAAAGTCCTTAAGAAATGTCTTGAAGCACACTAAATTGGCATTAAGGACCCCTCTTCCCGGCACTTGTGAATCAAAGTGAAACAAAGCCAATCTCCTTAGGGCGGTGTGTTGCTGTGGCCTTCTTTCTACGAGAGAATGCAAGCATGCAAGCATGCATGCATTCGTACATAGGCCAACTCCAGTTAAAAGCCTTCAAAAACTGGAAACAAAAACGGAGTTGATTATGCTTTAGGGCGAAGTCACTCTTGAGCCCCCCCCGGATCATTGTTCATTCTCTGACACAAGGGCAGTCGTCGTCCCATTGAGGCGATAGTCAAAACGAGCTAACACATTACATATCCCCATTTACACACATGCCCCTTTTTGCTTGGCCTTGGGGATCTGTTTGGACGGAGCAAATGCATCAACGAAGAGCAAGAAAGCCAGAAAGCCAGAGACCCACATTTCCGTCCACATCTTGCTTTGTGAAGAGTTGCAAACTTTTCAACTACGCAAAAAGTAGTGTTACGGAGAGCCTCTAAGCGAAGCGCACAGCCATTAGTGCCCAAAACAATTCCATAAATTTACATATTTCACTTTCCTCTGTCTCTCTGACTCTCTCTCTCCCTCTCTCAGCACCTCACCTCGTTAAGCGAATGCAAACTGATTGCCGTATTTTGGCACAGGCAACTTCGGCAATGGCTTTCCTCAGACTGAGACGAAGACTGAACATGGTACGTGGGTACCCGCATGTCATCGACCTCACCTGAATCGATCCCCAGTGGTTTCATACTTTGAACAGAACTCTGAAGTACTTACGGCGATCTCTTGTTGGCAGGATCCACAATCTTGATTCTCATTTCTGAACCACCCTCGGACAACAAGACATCATGCGTCTAGGACTGGGTTCAAACCTTAACTAATGCTCACTCGAGATTGCCTCAAGAACCGCGACCGACCTCGTTCGTAGCTCTGAAGCAGGACAAACGAGGACCAAATGTGGAGCCTCCGCCTTGCACGACTTCTCTTTCATTTGCCGGCCTTCAAAGAGGCGGGTGAAGGATAGTTGCCGAAGCCGAAGAAGAGGAAGATGAGACAGAGAGGAGTGGAACAAGAACGACAGAACCACGTGCATTGCATGGAACTTGAAAGGACCGCGGTGAAGAACGCCAGGCCAAAGAAAGGGAACTGGGAGGAACAAGAAAAACAAGTCAGAGAGGGAAAACTTTGCACCGTTTTCCTTCCAATTGCTTTTTCAAAGACTGAGTGACTGACTGACTGACTGACTGACTGACTAACTAACTGAAGGGCTGACTCAACAAGAATTGCACTTTTGATGATTTCAAATGAACGGTCGAATTTGATTGCCAACTATTATTGACTATTAGGGTTGACGACCAGTGCATTGCTCCGTCAAGTTAATGGAAATGGTTGCCAACCATTGCATGGTTCCAAATGGGTAGCCTTTCTGTTTATCAACAAGCATTAACATCCAGTGCTGAGATTAAGACTTTTTCTACAGGGTTTACTATTTCTCCACTTTCCTTTAAGATCCATGATTTGACGTCAAGGGTGAAGAATGTATGGGTCTCCAATTTGTAGGGCAAAGGGCATACTGTACCAAAAGTTAAGCCCAAAGCCTCCAACCAGACAAAGCGACCCTACAAAAAAATGTAAGGTTCGTGATCTCCTTCTTTGGGCTGGGTTTGGTCCGACAACGGAACCAAGCAACGCACCAACTCAATCATGCTAGGCGTGGCTCTCTAAAAGGCGAACAAAACTCAGATTTAGGTCAAGGAATTCATGGAAAAGAGGGCACATTCATTAAGGTGAAAAGTTGGCCTGAGATGGTGTCAATACTGGATCCAATACACTTCAGTTTTGGTATTAAACGCATGGATCTCGTCGATCATGTTTCCAAAGATTCAACCAAGTAGTGCTGGGGCGAGTCTGCCAATAGTCGGACTAGTAAGAGTCCATTGATTTTTGACATTTTGCCGGATTCGACTCGGGCAAAATACTCGAGTCCGGCCAATTTCTCCAAAATCCAGTAAAAAACTCGAATGCACTCCGTCTAGCCCCAGGACTAAAGAGTACCATCGTATTCATAATTGTAGAAAAGGTTCATGTTCCAATGAACAGGGTCAATTGTGATTTACGAAAAATGTTTTCTATCGTCTATTGTCTACTGTCTATAACAGCAATACATTTATTTCCTGTTGTACGTACGGTACTGAACTTCTTTGCAAACCAGCTATTTGTAAACAGATTGAGCGAGCTGTTTTTATATTTTCAAAGCAATCAAATATCTTTTGCACTTTTTATCAATGTTATATTATAACACTAATAATTTATTTACTGTACACAGAAAGGTGTCTAGAATGGATTCAAGGCACATGAACACGATTACACAATCACTCGAAAGTAAATCTGGTCAGAAATCGATTTGGAATTTGCTCATCGATGATACCCTGGTATTGAAAGTTGGTCTGGAATGATTTGGCGGAAGTTATCCACGTCCTCTGGAAGAACCTTTGTTAGGGTTGCCAATTCACAGTGTTAGAGAATTGAAAGCCCAAGATAAAAAACGAGTCTTAATGCAGCCCTGATTCCAAGAACTAATAAGGCAGGGTCACGTTTTGTAGTTTGCATCTATGCAAAGCTGTTTTGATTTTGCTTGAGTAGCCTATAGATGCTCGAGGCATAGATACGCGAGGTGGATGGAGTATACACAAGGGGGGGGGCGCGTTTGGCTTGTTATGGCTTACAATTCGCCAGATGTCGCTCCAAACGCCTACATGGGCAGAACAAGGGATGTTCGTGTTCACAATGTATAGTGTGCGTTCGAAGATGCTTTATAAAGATGCTTTATTAAGCATCCCTTGGCACGTCTATGCAAGAAAATTTATGTCAAAATGCTTGTTGAACAATTTGGGAAACATTTAGTTTTTTGACAAACACTTCTTCTTTGGACTGTCTACTAACAAAACCCACCAATCATAATAGTTTGCCAAATACGTATTTTGATTTCAATATCTGACCAAATGAATATGCCAGTGATCATATCATTAACTACCTTTTGTGCTTTGAATTCATTTAAAACTTCCGTTCATGCACAATAAATAAAAGATAATTGAAATAATAAGCATGTAACAAAACGAGGGATACAAGCACAAACCAAACGTTGTGTTTATTAACAATCTCCTCAAATGTTAGCTAATAATAATTTCTAGTTGAAGGCCTGTTTTACTTTTCTATGAACTATACCGTTAGCTAACAGATTGATAACTTTTGTTAACTTTTCAATAGGTTTCTGAAATTCAATTTTGGCAATAAATAGTAACTTTTATTTACATATTTTTCAGTTCAAATCAAGCATGAATAAATGGACAACAATTTTCCTTGATTATCACAGTACTATTTATCAGCAGATCACAGGTTGAAATTGTGGTCCCATACTTTATCCTAACGTCACGTCAGTAATGTTAATATATAAATGAAATGAGAGCATAAAACAGGGTTTAATTGATATTAATATTGATAACCAGGTGAAAATACAGATGACATTGACAACAATCAGCTCAGTTTTCAGAAATAAGTAAGATGAACGCTATTGAAGAGGAATAGTGATGGAAATTTTGATAGTTGTAGAGTAGAGGATGGCTGGATTGGACAGATTGCCAATCTTGGGCCCAACAATTGGGTGCAACCGTCAATATTCCAAAGAAATGTTGGTCCCAGGACAATGATATGATGCCACATTGTTGACCTGGAAGAGCATGGTTTGTCCAGAAATTACGTCCGAAAAGGTCAGGTTCCCAACAATTGTTCAGTCAATGGCAAGGGGCTCAAATTTGCTTATGAAATGCATCCATGCATTATTGGCATACTAAGACCCTCAGAGGTATGTTCTGAGTAATTTGAAAAGGGAGTCATTGGCCGCTTTCAGGATGACGTGGGGGAACTGGGACGCCATAAGCGAAGGCCATAGACAAAGATGAGCACTGGGAAGGTCCCGCATCCTTGACTTGTTGATAAATCATTAACAAAATATAGTTGTCTGGGTGAAATACAGTCAAACAGTAGTAAAAGCTATTGACGACTTCAGTTAATGTGGAGTTGGTGGAGGGCAATGAAAACCCATGGCCTGGGTCATGATGCCATTGACATGAAGGCTATTCTTGATCCACGTCTGGGAGAGAAACAATTTGAGATGGCCATCCAGTCAATCCAGAGCCGGTGGGAACAATTTATGGACCATTACAGCCAAGCAATCGCCAATCGAGTGAGTTGGTTGAAGAGCTAGACCCGGTCTGTAAGCTTTTGTTTTCATGGACAACACTGGTGGGTGGGAAACAGGCAGGAGAACGGCAATAAGGAGCTGGATTGTCTTGAAGCGTGGGCCTCAAAGTGCAGAGGATCGATCATGACCGTATGTGTCGGCCAAGGGCAAAATGACGGCTATGACCAAAAGTAATAAGCGGCTAAGAATCTGTAGAGGTGGATGATGCAGTTGCCTCTGATCTGATCTAAATTGAATCAGTCTTTGGATTAGGTAAAGTAATCCATCCACCACTTGCTTGACAAGCTCAAGCCATGTTCATGGCAGGGATGTGGGTCACTCTACTGCTTGAGCATCCGTAAAGTAAAGAGTAGTACTGTGGCGTCTCGCGATTGATAAATAGATCAAGGCCGGGCAAAGGACTCGTTCATGTGTGAACAGGTACATGAGAAGGAAAACAGTGGAAAGACATTCAAACGGTCGATTGGTTTTGGCACCAATTGACACACCCAAACATTCTAACTAGGGCACATGTTGAATTAATCCTCGATTTACCGCTCTGATTCTTGCGTCCTTCTTGAGCACTGAATGTTTGTTTTGCCCATGTAGCAAAAGGTCATCAGCGTTATCAACAACTGAACTTGATGTAAGACACCCACCAAATTTGAAGAGGCCAGCCCACTGGGCAGCTGAAGCAGCCTGAAAAGAAAGCGTCCCCCTTGAGTATACGTCATCAAATTTGACTGATCTGATTGGCTGCCAATTGTCAACGAACATGGGCTTTGTTTGGAAACCTTCTCAACAGGGAGTCAGTGCTTCTAAAAAGAGGTCACACGTTTGCATTACATAATAGGGTAAAGTTTTGAATGATTTATGACAAACTTGATCCACCATGGATTCAACCAACTCATTCCACAGGGTTAAGAGTGTCCTTTGTTATTAGAATTGAATTAGTGTGGTATTTCTCAATAATATGTACTTGACACACTGATTTTTTGCATGCTGCCAGTCTTGACTTGGACTAAAGCACCTCGAAAAAGAAAGTACATCCATATTCAACAAATTACATTAAAAAGTATAGAGGGATTTGTTTCTTGATAGACTTAGGAAGCACACATGTGATATATTAATCTGAATAATCTAATGAAATATTATAGCAATCTAATCTTATGAAAAAATGGGTTCAGAAAGGAGTTTGAAAGTACCAAATAGTAGTAACAATCTAATATGCCATATCCATGAATCAGCTTGTCTTCAAATAAAATTTGGCAGTGTCCTTGAAGAAAATATTCAATTATCCCGGTCATAAGAGAACTCTTTCTTATACAGCGCATCACTTGAAAATCTGTTTGGAAATTTTTAGTTCCACTGATTGTTTACAATTTTGAAGTGGCGCCACTTGTCAAACCTCGCGCGTCTCTGAATCCAGGGTCCCTAGTGTAGCCTACATTTCTCGTAATGGGGGCCCTAACTAGTGCGATTGCTAATGCGTATCTTCCTAAGTGTGTTCATAACCATTATTCTAGTCATGTATAGGGAAACCTGTTTTGGTCAATAAACAATCAGTCAACTCAATGATGATTTCGTGAGAACATGATTTGACGCAATGGGTAGGATTGGCTGAAACCCTCTGTCCTCCCCCAAATGGTTCTCCCCTTTCGGGGAAGTCATAAGTGTGTAACGGGCCATCCAGACCACGGGCCAACCATCGGGGTCACGGGCCAACCATCTGGTCATGGGCCACTAACAAAGGTCGTTCAACCAAAAGCTGACATTACGGTATGAAAAGCATCACTAATGGGTAGAAACCAACGGCTTGTCCGAGCCACTGTGAACCACTGACGATGACCTAAGGCAAAAGATGGTGCTCTATCTACAACCAGGCGTCTATATTTGGTCCACTATTGAATTTGAGTTGACAGATCTAGGAAGTCCTTGAATGTAGGGTTGATCTGGAATGCTACCTAAAAATTTGTCCAAGTCTGACTGCAACCGGATCAACAAGGCCTACGTATTCCCTACGAATATTAGAGGGAAGCAAATTAAACAACGAAGGAGCCCGAGAAAGAAAAGAGGTGGACTTCATTGTCCAAACTAGCTTGGATTCTCAAGGATTTGAAGGTGCTCTCAATACGCACATTAAGACTCCACGGTCACTAGAATTGACCCTAAATCCTGGGTTGGGACAAAGCTCATGGATACTTTTGAAGACGTACAATATCAGATACCTTTCGTACCTTCTCTGAACACTGTACAGTCCCAACTTTTTTAGCCTCTCCCAATATGAGAGCTCTCTCAATCCTGTGATGTTCGTAGTGAAACATCTTTGGACTTGCTCGACCTTTTGCAAACCTGCTGAACTCATTGGAGCCCAAATGGGTGAGGCGTATTCAAGATGTGGCTGGACAATCGACTTGTACAGAGTTAGCATCGTGATGCTATCTCTGGACTTAAACGTGCGATATATCCAACCACACATTTGAAAAGCCTTACCCACCTTCAGCTGGATATGCTCATCGAACTTTCCATTATTTTGGAGGACTACACCTAGATCTTTCATAGATGAGACCTGCTCAATATCTTTACCTCCATTATCTACGGGTGGAGTATTTAAAGGAGTTGACCCAAATGTCATTGAGCGGAATTTCATTCCGTTCAGGGCCATATTCCTCTCAGTTACCCAAGAGTAGATTCGATCTAAGTCCTTTGAAAGGCTACTGAAATCTTGGCCATTCCTACCAGAAACTAACTTTGTATCGTCAGCATCATAAGACGAGAGACTGTCAATAATACTAAGCTTTTGAAGCGGGGCAACGAATAGTATAAACAGGAAGGGCCCTAAGGTGCCCCTAGGGAACACCTGACTTGGCATCATGTACGTCGCTAAGGGATCCCTCAACCTTAAGCAATTGTTTCCTACGGTTGAGTTGTCTTCCTGACCGCCTCGTGCAAGACACAAAGGGAGTCTTGTCCTACTTCTGATTCTTGTCGAGGAATGTATAAGTAAGGAAGACAGGTTAATAACAACTTTAAAAAACACGAGGACGTGGAGCGTGAGGAGAGGGAAGAGAGAAAATAAACAAAAAAAAACACAAAAACGAAATAAAATATCAAAAGAAGCCACCAAAAAGGGACCAAAAAAGTCAACGAGAGTGTGAATGGTAAATTAATGTGAATGGTAATATGGTGTGTGAAGTTATAATTTATGAAATATAATTGCTTTGACATCCTTTGGACTTCATGATCTTCTCAAACACCTTGGCAATATTCGAAGTGGGAGAAATTGGCCTATAATTAATGGGGAGTGACTTATCTCCCCCTTTGAAAATTTGAACAACATGAGCTAACTTTAGTGAAGATGGAAACTTGCCCTGATACAAGATGCAACGCATCAAGTACGAGAAAACAGGAGCAAGGACCAGTGAGCATCTCATCAGAAACTGAGATGTCACACCATCAGGGCCAGGAGAACTCGAGGGTCTTCTCAACGGCTAGTTCTTCTAAAATATTAACTTTTTTGACGGACCAAATTCACAAGATCTTGGACCATCCTCTCCAACCGTAAGAAATCCCGCTTATCAACAAAGCTACGTTCTACTGGAGGCAAGGCATGAGCTAATGGGGATGGTTGGGTTTGAGGAATGAGTTGGGCAGCTACATTTGAATAGGTGCGTATTTTGGGAATAGGGGTGGGGCAAGGAATATTAGGGACGAGAGTGTTTACAGGAAGAGGGGTGGATTGGTATTTGAAGGAAGAGGAGAGAATTGGGAGAGATGGCAGAGGGTAGGAGGAAAGGGAGGGAGGAAGCTAAATGGGTTAAGGAAGGGGGTGGGGTCGGATTAGGTTTAGGAATAGGGTCAGCTCTATAACTATGAGACTAAACTTTTCTGTACCTTTGTTACCTTTGCGTGTCCCCTACATGGACAGAGGTACACTGTACATTAAAGCACGTCTTTAGTCTCATGGACTGACGGCACATGTACAGGTGAAAAAAAAGGACAATCCACCTTTGAACATCATTTCTTCCTATTGTACTTCTCCAGGCCGAACTTGAGAAGCTTTTGATACCATTTAAGGTGGTCAAACTGACAGCCTTTTCCTTCTTCAGGACAAGGCTGCTTTCGATAAATTGGACAGACTGTTTTCTTCAAAACTATCTTTTCCTACTCAACTATAAGTGGGGACACCTCTTCAAACTCCTCAATCAAACTGAGGTACTACACATAATCATTTGGAACTAGAAATACAAGCTGCTAAAGCTAAACATAACCGAGCAATAAACTTATTAGGTTTTAAAGTAATTACATCTTGCTAAAGAGCCGTGAAAACCCCAACCTAATTGAGTGAATGAATGGCAATTCCCATTCATTCACCCACACACAAACACCACGTACACAATACGTGCACAGCAACCAAAGAGCAACAGAGGAAGTCACACCTTGGTTTAAAACTCCTGGGAGATAAGAACAGCAGCAACCTAAAAATGTGACTGTTCTCGGCGAGCTCACGTTCAACACTATACAAAAAAGTACAAAAAAGTAGTTCCATTTCATGCATATAGTAAAGATATCTATGAAAATTGATTATAATCAAGCTGTTCCTGACAGCAATACCCTGGGTTTATCTGTCGTTTTGTTTGCATCAGTTATGGAGTTCATCCGAGAAATTCAGCGTGTTTGCGAAGGAAATTGGAACTTGGGCGATCACTTGGCCATGATATGCAAGTTTGAAAACCTGACCCACACTTTGGGGCCAGCATCCATTCCCAGACAATTTTGCAGGGATAGAGAGCCCAATTTCAACAAATTAACTTTGTGCAAATTTTCCCTTAGCTCTCAATTCTTGATTAGATTAGTCTTGCTGTGCAGGGACTCTAAAGTGTTTTTGTGTCCTTGTGCTGTGGTAAAGGTCCTGATGGATTGGTAGAATTTGAACACAAACGAAGTTGCGTCATTTTTAAAGAACTTGCTTTTATTTAAACCTCACCCCGTTCCGCATCTCAAGCGGCTGTGACCAGTTCATGTTCCAGTTCATGTTGGCAGGATGAAAGGACAATCGAGCATGTCTAATCTTTCATCTGACCTTTTCTCTAACCTAATTTTTACAGACAACCGATTCCGTTTAAGAGGTTGCGCGAATGATTTCTGTTATCATTCCGAAGAATCCTTGTCTCGTTGAGATTAGGGTCCTGTATTCTAAACACAGCTACAGGGGACTAGTTGGGACCAAATACAAGTCCCCCAAGGCGATGTCAGTTCATAGAAACATATGATTGAAAAGAAATGATCAAGATCAATTGTGGAAGAAGTAAATACTTTGGTCAATTGTATTACCAAAGAAAGTGAAAAATACTCGAAGGCAGAATAACATACATTAAAATCTTGTCAAAAAGCGTTAACAATATACATCAGAAGGATAGGGCGTGACGCAAAACCACCAGAAGCATCCGAGGTAATGAAGAAAATATCAAACCAAAGGAAACTTCGGATGAAAGAACATTTAGAGAGTTTTAAGTGACGTATGAGCCCACTTGGGTTTCTTAGTGGGGGAAAAATGATCTGTTTTGGGGCTGATGGACTCTTTTTTGATCCAATCAGGCGAAGCAAGATAGATTGAGATTGATGTACGATAGGTTAATTAGATAAAGGCTTCGCTACAAATTTTAAATCTATTTCCGTTTTTTTCCAACCAGAGATTTATTATTTCCAGGAACAAAATATTATTAATGGAGCAAATTTCCCTAAGTATCTCAACTTTGAGAGCACCGCTCCAAAGATGGAATATCCATCTATTGAGTATGAAAGGATAAGAGTTTTCTAACAGTATATAGGCGTTTTGAGCTCCTTCATCACAAACAACTTGGGACAATAATTATTACTTCACCGTCAGGAATGATCTCACTTTCGCCCGTTTAAGCTCGTCAGGCAGCAACTTATGCTGTAATTTAAATGCTGCAAAGAAGCTTGGACTCAGCAAGCCTGGGTTCGAACCAGGATTTGCTATTTGGAAACCTGATACTCTACCAATACAGTGCCGCAGCTAGTAATTGTGGTCATATAGCAACCCCTCCTCATCATACAATTATGATTTTCTTCAGTGGAAGGATCGGATTCAATGGAAGCATAGTCGAATTATAGTAACTCAGTTCACTCGCGCAACCTCTTAAACGGAATCGGTTGTCTGTAAAAAATAGGTTAGGACCTTTTCCTCTACAACATCATGGTCTGATGTATATTGGTTGATCCAGGCACCATCCTGGCAAGGGCTTTCTCAAAATATATTACTTTGTTTTAACCCGTTTTTGCCATGGATGTCATCCCCGTCCTTTGCCTTGTAGAACATTAATAATAAATAGATATTTTGCTATGTCTCTCCTATCCAAGATCATCATACCCCCTGAAGAAGCTTTTTTGCATTGAATGCTTGATTGGGGCTTTTTCTTTCCTTTCACCTGGTCACAAAGGTAAACAAACACATTCAGCCAACTCTGTTCATGTTGTTTGTTTGTGCCTCTTTGATCTTACATACTATTAATCGATAACATCCCCAAGAAATCCATCCTTCTTGTTGATCTCCGTCACTGTGGAGACATGCAGATCTCAGTCAGGACCTGGGCCGACCAGACCTTCACCTTGGAGGTAAAGCCATCGGACAAGATCGAGAATGTCAAGTCCAAGATCCTGGATAGGGAAGGGTTTCTGCCCGGCGAGTATTCGCTCGTTTTCAACGAAAACCAGCTGGAGGAGGACGGGCGGACCTTGTCTGACTTGAACATCCAGCAAGGTGGGCATATAATCCCTAAACAAAACACCAATTTGAACTTTGGCCTGAAAAGCTCTCATTAGGGTCGATTTATTTTTGATCTTCAACCCAAATTGAATTTCAGGGCCGATTAACAAATTCTAAATGGTATTTCAGTTCATGGGCAGACCCTCGAGATTGTGACTTTCGAAATAACAGTTTGACAAGAAAACATATGATTGCAATGGCTAATACTGTACATCTAATCATTAATAAAATCAATTGGGGAGATGGATGTATGAATTTGTCCTTCAAGTGTCAAAGCGAAATTTTGAAGGCAAAAAAACGAAATAGGACGGTGAAGACTCCGAATTTTCTATTAGGATAAGTTGTCAAAAGCTCACGTATCTGGTCAACAAAATGGGACGGTGAAGTTTGACTCTTAATTTTACTCTTAGGATAAGTTGTCAAAAGCTTGTGTCTCTGACCCAGAAGCAGACGAAAATTCAAATCCAATGTTGTGTTTGCTACATAACTTTAGCTATATCTCTTGAGTTGCCTAAGTATAGTTTTGGGCTCAACTTTGGCCAAGCTCATCTATTCAACAAGATGTACGAAATGCTCATTTGGAAACAAGTGAATTGTTTAGGAGATTAGAATTTTTGTTTCTGTTCACAGTCCAAATATCCAGAAGTCCGTGGCTACACTAGCGATTTCAAGAAGTTGGAAATATTGCTGCATTGAAAAAATCGCCCAAGGATGACATTCCAAATTTAAATAAGACAAAGAAAAAAGTGCATTCTTACACATATTCATTAGTTATGTCATAATGCCAAGCTATACTTGAGCAACATTTGACACAGGAAGACTTGAAAAAGTACTTGAAATGAAATATAACACTAAGCTGAGTTCCCTTGTAAGGTTTAAGGTTGTGGGACTTCCTGTTGCTTTTGTTTTTGTTTAACTAAACAAGCTATTAATAGAGTAAAAAAGGCCAAAAGATAATTTAAATAGAAAATGGGAAAAATCATACTTAGGACATAGATTTTTGACAAATTCCTTGTCAGGACCCCAGTGCCTTACATGCCTTCAGGAAAATAATTTAATGACACTTCAAACCTTACCCAAATGCGTGGGTACATGGTCGAGTTCACTGAGGATATGACTTTTCTTAGATTCGGCACTGCTATTTGATTTCAGGTTGCTAAAATTGAAAACGAAATTACTGTTAAAATTGCGAACTATCATTTGAGATTTACAAACTCCTTGTTAAGGATATCCATTTTAGTTTACCGTTATCAAATCTGAACTTGAATGTTGGCTTACTGCTTGGCGCAGATACTTTAGCTAAACTATGATATTGGGTATTGTTTGGACTTGATTAAATTCCATCATATTACTTTAACCTTTTAGTGATTAAACCACACCACAATCAATAACTTTCAATAACTGCCATAATCATGATGCTACCATAATTTTAACTTAACTATAATATGTTTCAGTACTTGAACCAAATTTTGACCAAATCTTCACCAAACGTGAACAGTTTAACGATGCACCTTAATCTTCACATATTTGTTGTCAGTTCAAATTTGTGTTATGTTTAAGGATTATAAAGGTGGGCACTCACAAAATGAGATTGGAAATGGATCAACTATTATGGCGTAACACGCTCTTCTGAGGGTTCTTTTTGTTGTACTGTAAATGATCAAGGATACCTTCCTTTGCATTGCAGAGTCTAACGTGCAGATGATTGAGAAAATGTTGAGAAATCGAACAAACAAACTCGAGGGAGACGTCACCGTGATCAAAAGAGACGTCAGCGTGATCAAAAGAGACGTCGCCAGGATCCTGCAAAGACTGGACTCCATGGCAAGCTCTCCCTGGTCCCAAAGTTCTTGATCCCCTGGCTCAAGATCGTAGACCGGAAGTGTTGACCATGCCCAAAGAAAGTACGGAGGAAGTCCGGGGACGAACTCGTGGGACGATATTCCCGCCAATGAGCTTGATCACTAGGGTTGGTGTTACTTCAGATGAAACTCTTGTTTTTACCTCTTTCTTTTGCGAATTTTAGGAATTGAGTTGTCATTTGAGATGAAATTTGCGATAAGATGAAATTTCTGTCCGTTTACGCGTAACAACCTCATCTGGGTGGGGATGAACAACCGTCAACAGGTCGGAACAAATTGAATGACTGCCATTCTAACCTATATTTTGTTCATGAAAAGGCAAGCATTATGCTCATAGGTTAGGTTAGCTATGGTTACCATTTAAATCCATCGTACAACCCCATCTGGACTATGCCTCATTGATTTGGAGCTCTTGTCTTGTTGGCGAACTAAACAAAATGGAGAGTATACTCTGGCACTTTACTCGACAAATCACTGGAAACTCGCCTACAGGGATCGACTTCAGCATCTACGCCTAAGGAGACACGAACGGTCTGCCATATTACATGCTTTTAAATGTATCCATGAGCTGTCCCATAGCACGGACATTGATTTCGGCCAACAAGACATTGAACGTGTTACGTGTATCCAACCTCATTGGAACTACAACAAAAATGCGATTACTAAATCAATCATGCACCACTCATTTCTTGCTAGGGGCCCCAAGACTCTACAACAAACTGCCCTCCTCCCATTGGGTCATCTATGTTGGAAAAAATCCTCTCCCCAAATTTAAAGAAGACCTAGATAACTTCCTCCAAATCATTCCAGACCAACCTTCAATACCTGGGTATCATTGATCAGCAAAATTCAAACTCAATTACTGATCAGATTCACTTTCAAGTGATTGTGTAAATATATTTGTGCCTTGAATCCATTCAAGACATCTGTCTGTCTACCGTAAATGAATTTTTATTATTATTAGTAGTAGTAGCACCAAAATAGCACCTACTGACTTACTGGCTACAATGAAAGATTTCTGAACTGGCAATTGTTTCGGAGAATGGGAAAGAGAACAACTTTTGGTAGATACCTTCGTATCTGGAGGATCAAAATCAAACCAGAGATATTTGTAAGTTCAAAGGATTTATTCTGAATGCTGAGGCTAAAAAGTGTTGAACTTGAGGTCGCTGAGAACATTCACATTTTTAGGTTGCTGCTGTTCTTATCTCCCAGGAGTTTTAAAGCAAGGTGTGACTTCCTCTGTTGCTCCTTGGTTGCTGTGCACGTGTAGTGTTCGTGGTGTTTGTTTTTTGGTGAATGAATGGGAATTGCCATTCATTCACTCAATTAGTTTGGGTTTCACGGCTCTTTGATAAGACATAATCACTTTAAAACCTAATAAGTTTATTGCTCATTTATGTTTATGCTTAGGTTTAGCAATTTCTCTCTGATTTGGAGTGTAGTATTTCAAGTTCCAAACGCCAAATCGTTGTGTAGTTCTTTAGTTTGATAGTGTTGGTCCTTTATGGTGAGAATTTATTGTTTATTAGTGTATTAATTTCATTTTGTGTTAGATCAGTTTTTGGATTTGTTTCATCTGTTTTTCGTGTTGTTTTCCTATTTTACATATGTTTTTGATTCCTTCCTTTTCCCTGTCCCTTACTTCTTGTTTACTATCTCCATCTAAGATTTGGATCTTTAGTTTGATGTGAAGTAGTTCATTCCTATTTTGCATTGCTGTCCTGTATCTCAGGACAAGATTGCATAGCCTTTTAGTTTTCTTCTTTTTCTTGGTCTCTTGATTTTGTTGCTCTTTGATAGTTCCTCTGCATTCATGATGGAAGCTATTTTTGGAAAAGTCA
>NC_081446.1:15619058-15628013 GCF_007210705.1 Tigriopus californicus
TGTGCGTTTTGAGAGCACCTTCAAGCCCTCGAGAATCCAGGCTAGTTCGAACAATGAAGTCCACAACTCTACTTTCTCAGGCCCCTTTTTTGCTTAATTTGCTTCCCTTTCTAATATTTGTAGGGAATACGTAGGCCTTGTTGATCCGGTTGCATCTTTCAAGAGAGATTTTGACAAATTTTTAGATAGTATTCCAGATCAACCCTACATTCAAGGACTAGCTTGGTCTGCCAAATCAAATTCGTTGGTAGACCAAATACTACTTTAAGATTGAAAGGTAAAAATAGACGAATTATAACCCTTCATTTTAATAGTACTGGGGATTACATTTCCTGTAGCGGTTAGAAAAGCGCGTGAAAAACCAAATCAAAAACAAGATTCATCAGTTTTAGGTGAAAACAAAAGTAACAGGATTGGGATTACCCTGTTGGAGTAATATTTGACAATTTGTTAAAAATAAGACGAAAGTTCATTCCATTCCTTACCAATTTTTCATTCCATATGAGTGATAACCAATTCTATTTTTGATACTTTTTTTGATACTTTTATTATTGATTTGACTTTCTTTTATTTTGTCATTCTCTTCCTGTAGTCTACTATTCCTAATTGTAAGTGCCTTGACTTGCTGATGAAGCGTCGTGTTTACTTTTCAAGGCGCCTAGAATGTTCCTGAATAACTTTCAGCTATATTCTCAAGACTTTTAAAGACACTTTTTAATCTCAATAGATCAAGAAGTACAACTGCTGTCTGATGAATGAAGTCAGTTGTCGATCAAAATAGAATGAAATGCTACTTTGAACATACTTAACGGCTAATATGACAAAAATATAGCATTTCAAAATCATTGGATTTATCTTTCACTACTAAATTTCATTGGCTTTGAACACTTTCTTCAAGCTTAGTTTTGGTTGTGTTACATTCTTTTGATAATGTTTCATATTTTTCAGTAGTCATGAACTTAAATCTTGTTCTTTGTGTTTCACTGCTTCATTAAGACCATTTTGCCTTTTAATTTTGTATCACTTATTACTTCTAGATTTTCTTGGTGAGTGCTGGTTGTGCTTTTCGAATCATTTGTCTCATTATGTAAATATTTCACCAAGTACCATTTTGTTAGATCTCCCCAAACATATTTGTACTTTGACAAATCTCTGAAGCAAATTATTGGTTTTTATCAGTGTCTTCGTTTCATTTAACTTTTTTCAGGAGAAAGGGAGATATGATTTAATGGGATTAGGATGTGTGTAAGGGACTTGTGCGGTCAACTGCCAAGACATACGACTATTGTTTCCGAGAGCTTTCCACTCCACTACTGCCGTACTCCATGCCTAGCGGGAGATCGATTTGTGAACGTGGTCCTTCGCCTCGCCCACCCTAATCGCCTGAAATGGCCATTATCTGATCTGAAAAGTCAACAAAGTCAATTATCCTAATCCCAGGGGTCGGTCACCCCTTTTTCCTCGGTCAGTTCAGTTTCGCCCGAGGGCTCAAAAGTTTCGGTCGATTCCCCCGGAGGCCCAATGTCCTTGCCCTCGGGCGAAAGGAGACTCGATTTGGGGGCCAGGAGTGACAACTTGGCAATCGAACCACCCACTGCTTGAGGTGATTAGAAAACCCATAAATCATGGGATAATGATTTTTTGGTCAGGTAAATCCGCGATCCATCAGGATAAATGTCACGAGACAATGATTAAACGGACGGCTGTTCAACTTGATGAGCTGAACAGGAGCTTTAGAAACTGCCCTAAGGAACTTTTTTGACAAAGGAGAGAACTTCTCAAGTAGATATCATCAGCCAATATGGCGTAGAGGGAGGCAGGGCAAACCTTCATGAGAAGAAGAAAGAGTCGAGTTCCCGAAGAAAAATTGCAAGTCATGCATTTCAAATCATATTGCCGGTTGAGTCTTAACAAATAAAGCAAACAGACACCTTTCGGAGCATAACTCTTTAAAGCTGCGTATATAAGCGCAATGGTGGTTTACAATTTTAAGATGGTTTAAAAACAAATTGTAACCCTTCTGTCATCAAATTAATGGATTTTCGGTCAATGATCAAAAGTAACTAGTACGAAAAACATGATGAGAAAAAATGGTTCGAATAAGAATGATGATGTTGTTGCACAATTTCTTCTTCTTTTTTCAATTTGGAGTTGTGAGTGGTGCATTGTTCATTATACTGTTTTTTGGGAGTGAGAAGACAGTTTTTACCCCACTCATTTGATTAAGATGGGGAGGAGATGCAAAAAAACCGAGACATTCTTCCTTTTCAATCACGATCACATCATCGTCATTGCAAACGGTAATTACATAAAGCCATATTCTGGTCCCCTACATTGGGTTGGCTAATCCTTTCAATTCGAAACAAATTTTGGTAGCAAAAAAGACCCACCATTCTTAATTTCCCCGAAAGGTGACCTGACGTAGTACAAAACAACATCGAGATATTGAATTCAAATTTTAAAAAATCACACCAGAATATGCCTGATCTGTCCATCTCAAACGAAGATAGGATCCTTCATCGCCTCGACCAGTTTCATTTTCAATCATGAAGTCTCCATACTTCCTCGTGATTACGGCCTTACTCTCACGTTACAGTCCTGGTAAGAAAACATTGACCCACAACCTTACTGTAAACGTATGAATTCATGTCCAACCTTTCGACTTGCAGGAAACTGCATCTACTTATACCAAGACCAATACCGGCACCAAGGACGGAACTTTTGGCAAGACAGGTCGATCCAAGCCTGTCCCACTAAGCCCTCGAAAAATGTCAATCTAAGCCGGAATTTGGCCTCTGAAATGTCTCGTTTGGTGGAGGACATGCGACAACAAATTCGAAGCAATGTGCGTGACTTGGGAGCGTCGTTGGACGATGCCAATTATCGGAGTTTGGCCTCAGCCTTTGGATACACAGTGCAGATTCTGACCACGGTAAGTTATCAAGGAAGACACTCTCACACCCACACCCACACCCGTGGATGGGTGGGCTTTCCATCTTCGAACCCAACGGGAATTTGACCACTTCCTCGACGACAAATTCACTTTTTCCATTTTCCAGGCGGGAGAGTACTTTATTGGAAATGGGATCGCCTCCGTTCCACAGACCTTATCTAGTGGTGGAGCCATTCTGGAGAGTGGTGGCTACAACTTTGAGCCTTTTGCTTTTTTAAGACCCTTCTCACCCGAGTGTGTCTCCAACTTTGAGCCGATGGTCACCCGATATCGAATCCAAGATCGCTTGCAAGGGCTCGAGCTCCAGAAGCAATGCCTAAACGCCACCACCAACGACTTGCTGCCTGAGAAAGAGCGCCTCAGGTTGGATATCTTGTCATTCAGAAGGGATTTCCAGGTGTGATAACAAAGGTCTTTGGGACTTGATTGCGTTCGTTATTAACGAAGCAATGCGCTCATTTTCCCCTTATTGCAGGAAAATTTGTCATGTGCCTTGAGTTCACGCACTTTAGCCGGACGCCAAAGGTTGTTGGGATTGCTCAAGTTGTACACCAGGGGCGCCACCATCAGATTATCCAAGATCTAAAAATGTACAAATCGAGCAATTTTTGTTCGTCCAAGGCTTGACTTACAAAATTCATTGAACGGTCTCATTCTCTGAGACTTGAATTATTTTAAGAAGCCTTTGTCATATTGAAAATGACTTGGCTTACTTTTCTCTTTTATTTGCACTATGTAAAAAATACCCCCAAATCATGGGTTTGATCAATTATTTTACATAATACCGATAAATCTTTAGCTTCAACTTTTCAGTTGATGGTCATTGCAATATTCAAATGCTGGATATATATATTAATTCACCTTTTGCCTGGTATTCTATATCTGAAAAATGTCAAGTTACATTGTTGTACTTTATACGTCATACGCTATGAAAATAGAAATATCGAAATTCTCAGCCAAGCATGAATGCTTTGAAACAGAGACAGAGCCACAACTTTTCAGAAGCATTTCAACCAGCATTTCCTGCAAGAGACAAAAACGACTAATTTGCACGCACCACACATCGTGTTGTACGTATTATGTGTGGGAGGAGAAAATTTCTATTTGCTTTTCAAATCTCAACGCAACTTCCACTAGTCCCGAATAAAATCTTGGCCACCCAAGGAAGAATGAGATTCCGAGTGATTGCAGTTTTTTTCACGTTCACCTTATTAGCTTCAGGTGAGTTTCGGATGAATTATGAGTGTTTTGTGCTTTCTTGCAAATCTCGCTAAACAAGAGTGGAGTAACTTTTTCTCAAATTCAAAACTTCTAATCAAAGGCTACGTGAGCTTGGCCAAGAATACGACATCCATGGACTTTACAAAGGAAAACCTGGAAGTTTCTCGAAAACTCGGGCTCGAGATGCAGAAACTCCTCAACCAAATTCGAAACCAGCTCCATGTGAACCAGAAAAGTCTTCGTAAAAGCATCATCAAATCCAACCGAAGATCCGTGGGATCGGCCTTTGGATACATCACTGCCATTCTCATGCTGGTAAGCGGCCTTTAATCCCCTAAAGGTCATCGTCAGTAACTCTGACCACTTGAGAGCAAGCACTAAGTGTGAGCTGTACCCGAACTTATTAATGCTGTGTCAGTTTACTATAGGTTAAAGTCAAGTACTACGACCAAACATTCGTGGATTTGCCCACTGTCTTGGATGTTGCCGGGATCGTGACTGAAGATGCTGGGTACGATGCAGAGGAGTTGCATGCCGTTGAATTTGTCGACACCCGATGCATCCATGAGTTGGAGCCTCTTATTCGATTCTATGGCATCCAGAAACAATTCGAAGACCTGGAGTTTGAGCAAATCCAATATCCCCAACACCGTTTGGAGGCTCATAAACAGATTCTTTGGCGAGATCTGACAGAATTCCGTCGCCACGCTCAAGTAAGACTGTCCGCTCTCGAGTTGATATTTCAAGCTTTCTCGCCTCAAAGATTGTTATCTGGGATGGTGAAACGAGGTCGACATGAAAGTGTCAGGAGCAGAGCCTCTTTGACTAAATGGGAGACGGATAGGCTTCGTCTTTTAGTGTTCGGGTTCATTAGCGCAGAAAATTCAGTTCCAACTTTTCAGTTCCATCTTCTTGCCAAGGCTCTCGAAGTCCACTCGAGCTTGAGGTCTTCTCAAAGCTTCGCAGGAACTTTCATCTGTGGGGCTAACATGACTTAAATTATGAACTACTAGAATATGGAAGTGAGTGCATGGGTCAAGAATTGGCATTATGGAAGTGCGCTTGTTTTCAAGCGAAACAGCCCTCAGGTTGGGAGAATTAAGAACGTATTTCTACTTCTAGGTTACTCGAATAACCGTTTCAAAAGGTATGCCCTGTCAAAGAGGAATACACGCACATATCAAGTCACAGAATGACTGAACTAGTCCTCGTCGATGTAGATATCAATGACTTTCCAAACCCAGGCTGGCTCATTTATTTTGTGCAGATTTATTTAGCGAGCTTCAAGGGGGCACAATTTTCAACTCAGTTATAATCCGTCTCACTCGAAGAAAAAAGTATTTGGCTTTATTACGAAATGACAAATCTTAACGCTAGTATCCCCGTCCATATTCCAGTGGTTCTTGATTAGACAGACCCACTTTAGAACACATGTTCAAGTTTTCGATACGCCATATTACATTTCAGAACTCATTTTGGGAAACAATGGGAATACAGCTACTCTGTAGATTGAACGTAATTGAAAGAAATTGAAAAACTCAAGATTTCATCCCTATTTTTCTTTGTCAGCTCACTTCGTTTTTCGTTTAAAACAAACCTTCCATTCTTCAAATTTTAAGAGCCCTTTTCCGTTTCATTTTGTTATTATGTTTGGGCCCTTGTGGTACCAATTTAATATCCCGAAGAGGCATCAGCGAAAAACGTCCACAATGAAAGTAGAATTTTCGTTTCTGCTCTAACTTCATGGCATTTTGGGTTGCCAAAACAGGCATGAGAAGTAACGGTTCTACTTATAAATTCTTGGAAAAGTCATGCAAGTCATGCGAAACATAGCGTGGAGACGCTAACTACAAAGAGCGTCCTTGCATGAATGCCCGAGTACTAGAAGATTTGCCCGTTTACACCGAATCTGTTCAACCAATGTGCTTTTAATTAAGGTATTTAGGTTTTCGAAAAAGTACGACTTAAGGGACAATCATGTTTGATGAAAAAAGAGCGAAGAAAGTGTTCTCACCCGAAGACGTGGGTTCAATTCTTGTCATAGGTACTCACCTATATTAAGAGGACTACTCGTAGTGCAGTACCTAAAGCATGTATATATCTAAAAGGCAAAAAGCATTGGACTTGTCCTATGAGGGCACGCCGGACAGATTTTTGGGCACACAAAAAGACCAAAGAAGTGCATAATATTGAAAAAAAGCTAGACACCAAAAACTTGGCTGGCTGATGATGGTAAGGTGACCAACTGACCATATGTGGCTACAAAACGCAAGCAAGGGATATTGTAGAAAGAGCTCAGTTAATTGATGCTCAGGTGAGTGTCTAACATTTGTCAGTTTTTTTCCAAAGCATCTTGTAGCCTCCAACAACTCAGAAAAGGTAGAGTCAAGGTTTAGAAATAATCGCCCTGCAGAGAGATGGATGTGTGACATTTTTTTCACCTCGTGTGTCAATTTTTAAATTCAGTGTGCCGATTTATATTATTGGTGTGCTATAAACACTTTTTTGTGACTTCACCTACGGGTGGCGCTTATTACATTTGGTGTGCTCCTTTTCATATTTTGTGTGCTCGTAATATCTTTTCGTTTGCGTGTGCCGATTTTTGTTTAACCCATAAAAAAAACTTGGTGTTTTTCTCCAACCAAAAAGCTGTTGAACGAACCAATTGGGCAACTTGGGCGAGAAGTTACTCATTTAGCACTCACCTACGTTTCTACGTTTGTTTGTCTATAACTAGACAAAGCGTAAGACCCTACATCTAGCTAATGAAAAAGGACTTTTCACATCCATCGAGAAAGCGGGAAATTTGAGTTTTCCCTTTTTCATTACTTCACTCTCCCATTGTGCCAGCTTGAGGGTTTTGTCCATTGACATTAAGACGCGAAATCTGTTATTCTCTTGCAGGATCAACTTGGATGCTTACTGAAAGGAGCGAGAATTGACGCTGAAGAACAAAGGCTGCTTAGCCTTTTAACTCTGTATACAAAGACTGCTTCGCTCAGATTGGGCCAGTTTGTTTAGCTGGCCACTCAATGAATAGGCCTTTGGCATATCTAAAGCTGATGTTACGTGGAACCTGGATCGAATGGAACGATGGGTTTGCTCATGCTTACCTGCAGCTGAAAAAAGCCGTATATTGGTCCACCGATGTAAACCTAAAATGATGAATAAAACAATTAATATAGCAAAATTCCAATTGAAATCGTTAAATACTTCGGCTATGGTGGCTTCACCTTCTCCACCTATCTGTCGCTCACCAAGCATCTCAACCTTATCGAGAGCCAGGCCAGGTTAAGATTGGATACATTTGCAATCTTTTAAGTGGAATCTCCCTCTCCTCGAGTGTCCCTTTAACTCTTCGGGACCTTCATGACACCCATCTTCTTGTACAGTCTACACATTTTGTTTCCAAACTTCGACCAACCCACCCTCAAATCCTCCGATTCTGCTTTTACCAAACTCCTCAAGCAATATATGTGCGTGCCCAAATTCGCCAATGATGCATGGACGCATATTAGTAGGTACGTATATGCCATATCGTGCCCTTTGCTGTCTGGTTGGTCAGGTTACTGTCCCACAGCATTGGATACCTGACCTTTCCAGAGGTAAGGTCCGGCCACAAGTTGTCCTTTAAGGTCAAATATTTGTGAACTCTTTATTATCCTTGGCTTGGCGTCGACATCCCTTCAAAGTATTTGCGGTCCCCAGCCAAATGGCACTCACGATCGAAGCTAAAAACGGATCTGTTTTATTTGGCCCTCCCTTTCGCTTTCAAAAACCATTTCCGTTTCCGCTCCTGTGTTGATTATTCATTTTCACCCCCTCCTGTACATGCTTATTACCTTATTTTGATAATATGTTAACCCCATTGACAAAACCAAAAAAAAAAAAAAGTCGCATTGAAGCTTACCTAATATAAGTAGATGTTTTTGCGAATATCCTTACAATTTTGAACTTTTTTATCCTACTCTTGAGTGTGTTGTGTCAAAATTTTAACCTTAAAATCTTATTCCAATTATTTTTTTTAATATAGGCTTTCAAGAATATACCACTAAGTTCAGAAAACTATTTTGCCCATTACTATTTCCTCATTTCAAAGATTTAAAATGGTTAAAAAGATAGAGAGATATGGAGGAATGAAAGCTCAAAAATCTTGGATGCTCTATCTTTCGGTAAAGTCTGTTTCTGTATACAAGACAAGAAGCAAACGAGTTGACTATCATGGTGGATTTTTTTTTTGTGCAAGGCCGTCATGCACGTGACAAAAGACTTGGGCTATGATAATCTAACTTATGTTTGCAGTAGATATTGAGAGCCTCAGTTTCTCCACTAGCTACGTGGCAGCTCTTTGAGAGTAAGAAAAAAGTGCATTGCCAAAAACTCAATAACTGCCTCCGTTCAGATGCTTCCAGACCATCGAAATGGATTCATTGGGTCGTGATTGGATCTACCATTGCACAATGATTGTTCCATAACCAATGATGACCCATCAACCAATGCCTTACTTATCGCAGGTTTTCAGGTGTTTTTCCGAAGGGCTGGAAAGAGTGTGCGTATATGTATTTTCTGTGTATTCGACTCCTACGAAAAAAATGTTCTCCAGATCTGCAGAGTCAATGGGATTACCAAATCGTGACATGTTTTTGGTAATCTTGTTTCCCAAGTCTTCTTCAAATTTGCTTTTTTGCTCCGGTGCACTTGACTTCTCTCGAAATCCAACGTCAAAGGGTAAGGTCCTCCTAAATCCTGATCGGGGAAGAAAGATTCATTTGTTATTCGAT